>NW_026857093.1:0-17991 GCF_026571515.1 Ruditapes philippinarum | reverse complement strand
TGGTTTTTAAACTTGTGTGTTTACTTTATTTTTTTTTTGCTCGGAATCATTCATAAAATGGTAGGCCTATTTAATCATTTTCTTAAAAAGAAATACATTGTAATTGTTTTATCTTCGGCCTTCTCCCTTCTTCAACTAATATTTTTATTTTGTAGATTTTCAGTATTTGTAAAATTTGAGATAGATTTTAAAGAAACATTGATAATTTTCAAACACATCATTCAAGTTTTTCCACCCTAAACGGTAAAATAATTATAGAAAATTAGAAATATCACGTAATAGTTTCTTGTTCTTAATTAGCTGTAATTCGGCACAAACATTGATCGATAATTGTTAACTATATTCCTGATACAAACGTTTATTTATCTGAAAATAGTTAAATGAAATATCTTTGTATCATTTAAAATGTTCCCCGCAGGAAACCATTTTACTCGTATAAATCTGTGATGTATATAGAATGATGAGTTGATGACCTAAATATTCCGAAAATCTATTTATAGAGGGATGTACTCCTATCGGTAATTTCCGGTCTCTCCCGGTCTATTTTGACGACCGGCGAATAGTACCACACGTTTATTGTCCGGTCTCTCCCAGTTTTGGAGTAGAATGATGTTTGATACCGTTACAGAACAGAACAAATATTTTAACAGATAAATAAGCCTTTTTCCCAAAATGAATGTTTGTCACTTAGTTTGGTTACAATTATTAATAAACACAGATCAACTCTCAAATTTATTGATTATTATTATACATAAACATACAATTCGAAAAAAAAACCAACAACAACAATAGCATGTTTCATTTTTGCGACGGACGCGCCCTCAGAGCTAAGTCATCTACACATGGGATTTTGTCGGCTACAATCGCGCAAAGTGTCCTCAACCGAATAACAGCCCATGAAATAGTACATGAATTTGACCCTTTAAAACTCACATACTTTGTCGGGATATCTTAAAATCTTCCATATTTAGCCTTTTCAATTTCAAATTAAGTTATCCAAGTTAAAATATGAACGTATTTGATTGATAAAAACGTTGTAGTCCCGTAGTATTATTGCGCAATATGAAAATTACTGCCGAAACGATTTACAGCTGTCGAAAAAGTAGGACAGCAAATTATACTATAATAAAGGTGTAAGCTCTGAGTTCCAAGAAATTATTAGTAGGAAATAAATATTTCTACATTATACAAAACATTATTATTAACAAATCAAAAGTTTTTCGTGACTCTAGAATAACTCGCGCATTAATAAAAGAAGAACTATTTTCGTGACTCATACCGCGGGTTAAGCTGAATATTCAGCAGTTATTAATAAATTCGATACAGTACAATGGTTAGTATAAATATCTATTTTTGAAAATGCATGTTACAAGAGAGTTTTTCAACACTTTACCACCATGTAGTCTTTCATGGTAATATTTATTGAAGGAAGTTATAATATCAGTTCTACTGGTTTGTTTACATATTTTTCTAGATCACGATATGAGTTAACCTTCGCTATTCTAAAATTGATTCTGCTTCACCTGTGCTGACTTTCGGACAGGCGATTAGGGAGTACACATTAAACATGTAATAAAGCAGCGGATATTTACTTTGTTTACATGCAATACTTTAAGAAAATCTATACAATTGTAAGAAGCAAACAAGTTGAAAATGGAATTTAGCGTGAAATTGAAAAGGACAACTTAACACTGTAGTGCTTAAGTGACATTTAAATTAAAATAAAAACGATGTGCTCTGGCCTCTGCATCTTTACCTTGTAAATAAAAAAATCTAAAAAATACACTTTTAATTGCTGATGATTTTAACCAAAAATATTTTTAATGAGACATATCCAAGAGAAATAAAAATACAAATGACTTATATTTTATTGTCTATATGCCCACTATGATATAACACGAACCAATTCTAAATAACATTCTCACATGTATAATGTATTATGTTTGAAGTTAATTTGCATGGTTTTATTTTAGAAATATTTCGTTGACAGTTTTTTTTTCTATTTACGTATCATTCCTTGGAATAAATCGATAAGGACACTGATTTACAAGTTTGATCAGAGTTTTTAGGCATAAATTTCATTCTGTATTTAAATGCTGGAAAGAAGAAAATCTGAATTATATCAGATTGGGGACACATAAAATATATTGCTCTACAAATCTCGAACTTGTATGGAACAAATTTTCTCTGTTATATCTTTTGTGTGTGTGTGTGTGTGTTTTTTTTTCTTAAAAAGCCTTAATGTCTCTCCGGTTGCATGTCCGTCGCATTCAGTGCTGCAGCACTTTGATATCTATATGAGATAAAAACAATAAATATGTACAATAATTTAGAAAAAAGGTACATTTTTATGGTATTGATATGACACTATCAGCTTTGAAACATTTTATTTAATTTGTTATTCGTGTTTAGTAAAGATGCCGAGGCATTATTCAAAGTTACGAATTAGATTTTATGAATTATTCAATTGATTGATAATTCAAAAAATGATAAAGAAAAATAGAAATGTACATGAACATGGTTTAAGAATAAACAATATTATATATTGAAAGATTAACCATAATTTACTGACTTTTTCCAGTTAAGTTTTGACTTATAATCGTCGGTCAATATGACAATTGAATTCTTAAAATTTATTTTACAATTTTAATAAAAAGAGTAGTAAACATAAAAACTCAGTATTAAAATAGCACATAAAACACACAAAAAAAGATAACAATATTCATAAAATCTGTATTTTTTATTAAAATTAATAGATATTACAATTATTGTATAATAAACAATTATGCTCAACATGATCAACATGATAATATAACCAGTGTCATATTTTTACTAAGTGTGAACAGATACCTTAAGGGGGTCTTCGCTAATAGCGATAAAATAATAAGGGACAATTACACAAGTGTGGTGTTGATCATGCGTTACACATATGGATTATAAAAGATTGTATACATGTATATCCGTTGCTATAAATAACCACGATCATAAAGAAATAACAAGTAATATTCTAATCTCTAGCATGCCAATCAAAGTTCATAATGAACTATGTCTTTCGTCCGCTCATTCATAAGTGATATGCAATTCTGATAAAAACCATTGAAAAGTTTATAAGAATATCTTGTCATCATATGTCTTCTAGTTCATCTTCACTTGATGCATTTCTTGCTTGTTGGCTTAGCCACGGCTGCAAGACATTTGTTTTGAAAACTTGTTTCCGGTTAGGTGGTTTCCTGCTTACATTTGTTAGTGCATGATTGAACGGGAAACCAGCTGCAATCGTGCCAATCGCAACTTTTCGGCCCTTTCCGTCACTCTTCGGATTAATGATAATAGCCGATGTAGTTCCGATTGCAATCGTGACATTCGGGCGATTCCGTCATACTGCGGAATCAGACGTAGTAATATTACGGAAATCTAAGCTATTTTAGTTACTTCGGTAATCCAAGTTTGTTTATATAAATAGGATTTCTATTTTTACTTGATTCCGTTTCAATTCTATTTCAAGACGCAAAAGTTAGTTTCTTTTATAATTGGTTTTTGTCTTTATTAGTTTTATACAATAGAGAATGGTTACTGTAGTAGTATTCCGTCTCCAAAGGGCGGTCCTGTTTATCAAAAGATCGTGACCAAATCACGCAGAATATTAGTGCATGATCAAGTTATATTTAGATCTACTGACAGAGTTTAAACGTCTTGGAGAGGTAATCTAAAAATAGCCCATGCATATCATTAACCTTGCCACGTGCTGATCTCCTGTGTTGTCGATCATAGATATTTTAGGTGTAACATAGTTGATACATGCTTATTAATTGGTACCACGTAACGAAGTCTTTTAGTGCATTTACTTGTCTCTAAAGCTGCTATATTAATGAAACTAGCAACTGCCAAAACGAAATCAAAGGGCTGCAAGCTCTGTGGTATTTTCTGATCTTTGCAATCTTAATCGTACTGTATATCTGTATTTGTTTTCCTGTATAAGTTTATTTTTGGCGTCCTCGGCGCAATGTGAAAGGGCGACAGCAACTTCTCGAGCCTTTTAGTCGGACATAATAAAAGCCGTTTATTCCGACCAGTATGAGGGTGCTTGACTGCGGTCTGGAGACCACAGGGTATTGGTACGCGTTTAACTTTTGAGGCATGGAAGAGCACGTGACCTGTTTTCGGTACATTGAGGAGCATGTGATCTGTAAACCGTACATGATTGGTTAATTGACCTTTTCGGAAACCTGGATAAATACCGTTGGCTGGTACGTTACAGATAATTCTCTAGGGAATTAGACACATAATTAAGAACAAAAAACTATTACGTGATATTTTTAATTTTCTATAATTATGTTACCGTTTAAGGTGGAAAAACTTGAATGATGTGTTTGAAAATGATCAATGTTTCTTTAATATGTATCTCAAAATGTTACAAACAATAAATTGTTTATACTGAAAATCTACAAAATTAAAATATTCGTAGTGGCATCTGCCATCATAAATACTTGTGTGTTTACTTTTTTTTTTTGCTCGGAATTATTCATAAAATGGTAGGCCTATTTAATTATTTTCTTAAAAAAGAAATAATTGTTTTATGTTCGATCCTCTCCGGTCATCAACGGTCACCAGTTTCCAAAGACCTTCTTCTATATTAATCGATTACTGTCAAATATATCCAGATACAAACGTTTATTTATCCTCGCCCCACCCCCTGAAAATAGTTAAATGAAATATATTAATATCATTAAAAACGTTCCCCGCAGGAAACCATTTTATTAATTAAAAATGAAATGTCGCGATATATACAATGAATAGCGAACTGGAGAATTTCGCAATGCAAACATTTTCAAATGAAATAACCTTTTCCGTCAATAAATCGCGCTCTTCGGTGTATTTTTATTTATCATTTTGTAGTACACAGTGGGTTATTATGGTTCATGTATCCGAAAGCTGAATAGAATGATGAGTTGGTGACCTATATATTCCGAAAATCTATTTATAGAGGGGTGTATTCCAATCGGTAATTCCCGGTCTCTCCTGGTCTATTTTGACCGGAATTTACCAGTGACCGGCGAATAGTACCACACGTTTATTGTCCGTCTCTCCCGGTTTTCGAGTAGATGTTTGATATCGTTACAGAACAGAACAAATATTTACAGTTATATAAGTTTTTTTCAAAATGAATGTTTGTCACTTAGTTTGGTTACAATAATTAATGAACACAGATCAACTCTCAAATTTATTGATTATTATTATACATAAACATACAATTCGGAAAAAAACCCCAACAACAACAATAACATGTTTTATAAAACATGATAAAACACTGATACGTTTGTATCAGATAAAAACAATAAATATGTACAATAATTGAGAAAAAGGTACATTTTTATGGTATTAATATGACACTATCAACTTTGAAACATTTTATTTAATTTGTTATTCGTGTTTAGTAAAGATGCCGAGGAATTATTCAAAGTTACAAATTAGATTTTATGAATTATTCAATTGATTGATAATTTAAAAAATGATAAAGAAAAATACAAATGTACATGTATATGTTTTAAGAATAAACAATATTATAACTTAAAAGTTTAACCATAATTTACTGACTTTTTCCAGTTAAGTTTTTACTTAATATAATCGTCGGTCAATATGACAATTGAATTCTTAAAATATTAGTAAACGTAAAAACTCAGTATTTAAAATAGCACATAAAACACAAAAAAGAAAGAAAAACAATATTCATAAAATCTGTATTTTTTATTACAATTATTGTATAATAAACAATAATGCTCAACACGATCGACATGGTAATGTAACCAGTGTCATATAGTCATTCATTAAGTGTGGAGAGATACCTTTAGAGGGGGTCTTCGCTAATAGCGATAACATAATAAGGAACAAGTGTGGTGTTGATCATGCATTTACACATATGGATTATAAATGATTGTATACATGTATATCCGTTGCTAAAAAATCATTTATGTTCATTTTTGCGACGGACGCGCCCTCAGGCGCGTTCAGAGCTAAGTCATCTACACATGGGATTTCGTTGGCTACACTCGCGCAATGTGTCCTAAACCAATTAACAGCCCAAGAAATAGTACATGAATTTGATCCTTCAAAACTCCCATACTTTGTCTGGATATCTTAATGTCTTCCATATTTAGCCTTTTCAACTTCAAATTAAGTTATCCAAGTTAAAATATGAACGTATATTATTGATAAAAACGTTGTAGTCCCGTAGTATTATTGCGCAATATGCAAATTACTGCTGAAACGATTTACCGCTGTCGAAAAAGTAGGACAGCAAATTATACTACAATAAAGGTGTAACCTCTGAGTTCCAAGACATTATTAGTAGGAAATAAATATTTCTACATTATACAAAACATTATTATTAACAAATCAAAAGTTTTTCGAGACTCTAGGATAACTCGTGCATTAATAAAAGAAGAACTATTTTCGTGACTCATACCGCGGGTTTAGCTGAATATTCAGCAGTTATTAATATATTAGATACAGTACAATGGCTAGTATAAATATCTATTTTTGAAAATGCATGTAATTAAGACACTTTACCGCCATGTAGTCTTTCATGGAAAGGAAGTTATAATATCAGTTCTACTTCCGATTCTTGTGGTTTGTTTACATATTTTACTAGGTCATGATATGAGTTAACCTTCGCTATTCTAAAAATAGATTCTGCTTCACCTGTTCAGATTTTTGGACAGGCGATTAGGAAGTACACATTAAACATGTAATTAATAAACCAGCGGATTGTAATGCAATACTTTTAGAAATGCTATACAATTGTAAGAAGCAAACAAGTTGAAAATGGAATTTAGTGTGAAGTTGAAAAGGACAACTAAACACTGTAGTGCTTAAGTGACATTTAAATTAAAATAAAAACGATGTGCTCTGGCCTCTACATCTTTACCTTGTAAATAAAAAAAATCTAAGAAATACACTATTAATTGCTGATGATTTTAACCAATTTTTTTTTTAATGAGACATATCCAAGAGAAATAAAAATACAAATGACTTATATTTTATTGTCTGTATGCCCACTATGATATAACACGAAGCAATTCTAAATAGCATTCTCAAATGTATAATGTATTATGTTTGAAGTTTATTTGCCTGGATTTATTCTAGAAATATTTCGTTGATAGTTTTTTTTTTCTATTTACATATCATTTCTTAGAATAAATCGATAAGGACACTGATTTACAAGTTTGACCAGAGTTTTTAGGCATAAATTTCATTCTGTATTTAAGTGCTTGAAAGTAGAAAATCTGAATTATATCAATTTGGGACACAAAATATATTGCTCTACAAATCTCGAACTTGTATGGAACAAATTTTCTCTGTTATATATTTTGTGTTTTGTTTTTGTTTTGTTTTTTTTTTCTAAAAGAAGCCTTAATGTCTCTCCGGTTGCATGTCCGTCGCATTCAGTGCTGCAGCACTTTGATTTATGATAGCCACACTTTATCCTTGCATATCGTGGCTATTTCCAACAAAGACACTAAAAAAAGAATTTAAAAAAATGTTGACTCGACTGGGATTTGAACTCCAGACCTCTCACACGTGAAACGAGCGCGTTACCCCTGCACCACGGACAATTTATAAAAACAGTGGTTGAATAAAATCAAGTCATTCGTAATTTATAATTTCCATTGCATTTTGGGTTAGGGTAATTTCGAGGTATTTTGTTCAGGGTAAACCTGTTGTTTAAAATTGAAGTAAATAATTTAGCAAAAATCTTCTCGCCCAAACAGTCCAACATGTAGAAACTATATATTCAACTACTCGACAGTCAGATTTATTTGTGTAGTATTCGGTCATCGATATCGCTAAAAATAGCATTTTCATTGATTAAATCATATTCATCCGCGTAATTTGTGAGTGTGCATTTATTGACAATTCCATAAGCCAACGCTACTTTTAAAGTTTAAATGTGTAGTAATTTGTTGGACACTTGTAACAAAAACTTGTTCTTTCATTTAAATTGCTGGTTTTTAAGCAGTTTTGAGTGAGAACTACATTGCGTTGTTAGGACTGTTGGGAAATATTGTGTTAGACCGTGGATGTTAGCTATGTATTTATCTGATCTTGCGATCAGAAAATACAAAAACCGTACATATCCCTTTAAAAGTGAAACTTTTTTTTTCGAGAAAAAAAAACACTAAATAAACCCTTTATGATATACAAATACGTAATTAAAAAAAATTGTGATAATAAATTGAAACAAAAAAAAAAATTAAAGAGAAGGGATGATGGCACAACTGAGCAAGCCTTTCCTTTTAAAAGGAAACTTTATCTTGTTGTCCTATTAATACAATAAAATTTTGGATTTAAACCAACAGCAGTTACCTCATAACCATAAAGTCTGATTACATCCGTATATGCATTTGGGTAATGGATAATGATTTAACGAACATAGTTTACTTTATTTGTTTATAATAATGCTCCCATTGTTAATATTGCCGATACCATATTTTTCAGATAAAGGTTTTTAAATTAGGTCTCGACAAAGTTTCACTGTCTTTAAATTTATTTAACTTTGTCACTTATAGACAGTTCTCGTCGAATGCTTTTAGGCCATGGAATAGAACTTAGCACCAATAAATGTTGTTCCACTGCGTTGTCATTTTGGGAAATGAATATACAAAAAGCCACGCAATATAAAAATACTCTTTTCTTTATTCATTACCAATTCATCGTGCATTTTGGCATTTATAAAAACGGTAAAAGCTATGCTTTACAATAAATCAAACTGTGAAAAGAGACATAATTAACAAATAAGACAATCAGTGTTCAGATACCGCTCAGGTAGCGTTTTAGTACACAAGGTCGTACACACCTTCGTTCGTACGGTATTGTCAGGGTAATTGTCTATATAATTGACTTTGTAGTCCCCTATCAACTGTCCGATATTCGATTTTTACAGATTCCGGTATTGTCAATGTTTAAAGAAGGGAAAATTTGGGACTGAATAATTCGTCCGGTATTTAGAGAGTTCCGATTTTTTCAGCGCCCGGTTTTCTCAAATTTCACTGTACTATAATTTGGTAATTAAGTCTTGTAGGATGATTCAATTAATTGACTTTGTATAGAGTTCAAGCCAGGTCATGTCTTTCATTAGATAACATCACTAAAGACTCAATATTACTGTTTCAATATTCTATACTGCAGTCCATTAACGGGTGTTTCACAAACTGATCGATTTCTTTATTGCTCATCTATCAGCTTGCCTAGCAATTACACAGTAGGAACGTCATATTTTCCTTGTCTCATTAATACTTAGGAAGAAATAAGCCTTAGTTTGAGTCACTTGTTAGGGACATTGACCTTGGCCAGAAGATGACCCATATTGATTTTGAGGTCAATAGGTTAAAATCAACATGGCCTTGATGACAAAAATGGATTATATTATCAAGCAATGTATAGACCTTTTTACGACGCGGTCCGTTGCAATGAAAAATCGACCGGAAGTAGTATTTCCCCGCACATGTGCAATCTGCGTAGGGCAAGCATAGTCTAACATAGAAAATATAGAAGAAGTTCATAGACAATTCCGAGTTAGTTTAAGGTAAAAGGTAGAAAATTATATAAAACAGCTTTAAACAAAAATAGAAAAGATTCCTTTATAGCTTTGTTGCCAACATTGCCATAAAAAGGCATGGAAAAGGAAATTGTTTAAGAATTCCCCCTTACGGTGGGCCCGCTTACGGTCACGGACCTGACATTGAGCTTTTTATTAAAAGAAAGTGTGGAATTATATCTATTATTCAATGGGAGTCAACTAAATTGTTGTTGAAATAGTTCATAAAAAAGATAAAAGAAATTTTATAACATATGAAATCGAGGTTAATTAGCATTCTGAAAATAGTCAGAACAGGCCCGGTGATAATGCATTTTTAGTGTTCTGTTTACCTGATTTTATCCTTTATTTGACTGTGATGCAAAACAGATAATTTTTAAGTCACATAAATATATTCTAAATAGTTTTTTTCCTTCAAAATCTTTAAGGAAAGTGAAATAACACTCATTTTATCCGGTTCCTCGTAACACATGTTAATATTTTTTAATGCAAGTCACACTAATTGTCACTTCACAAATCAATAAACATTGATGAGATCGGTATATATTAAAGTTACTTAAATTACGATTTTCATAATTGTACGTGATTAACTATGTGATAGTTCTAAAACGTCCCGGTTGAATGATATTTATACAATATCTAGCTGGAAACAACCACGGCAGCGTGTCAATCTGTTTGACACTTACCGCCTGGCCAATCCAATCCAAAGTTAGTGTACAATACACATTGTGTAATATTATGTAATACAGGGGTAATAGAATTTAATCTTTAACTCCCTGCTGTTTAAATTTAAATTACGGATGAAAAAGTCATCTAATGAGACTTCTTTTGTATGCGCCTTTTGACCATTGGATTATTAGTACTGCATATTTATAATATCTGTTATAAATATCAATTGACGTTTTAAGAACAGAACAGAACAGGTTAAGTACTTACCGCTTTAAGTCATCCCAAAATAACTGTTTTTCTGGGAGTGTAGGACAAAAGCCCCCCCCCCGGACGAAAGCCGCCCCCCGTCTAAAAATGACAAGGTGGACAAAAGCCCCCCCCCCATGAAATTTACACATAGGACAAAAGCCCCCCCCCCCCCATCAAAAATACAGGTAGGACAAAGCCCCCCATCTTTTTTCACATGCACAGGTGCTCAAATTCATCAAATTTCACACAAACTTCTAAATAAAACTGAAAAGAATTTGTTTAAATGTTTATTTATAATGTATATATTGAAGTGATAACAAAGTATATGATAACAGATGAAATAATGCATGCATGCGATACTGAATTCATAGCTTTTCATATACACAACAAGGGTCAGAAGAGTAGTAATGTTTAATCACTTTTGTAAATTTGTAAAGGGATCAAATTAATATCCTGTGCTTTATGTCACCTACATGTGATGTCCATACATATCTTTTAAACACATAAAAACACAACTTTAATACACTATATGTAAATTTGATTGACCATTGGGGGGGGGGGCTTTTGTCCTACCTTTACTTTTTTAGGGGGGGGGGGCTTTTGTCTTATGTGTAAATTTCATGGGGGGGGCTTTTGTCCACCTTGTCATTTTTAGACGGGGGGGGGGGGCTTTCGTCCGGGGGTGGGGCTTTGTCCGTATCCCGTTTTCTGGTTGATATAACATGGAACCACGACTATTAAAGCCTTAAAGTATCATACACTGTTGTCAATTTTATTGCGCTTTTGCCCTACGCATTACGTATTGTAACAAGAGGGCCATGATGGCCCAAAGTCGCTCACCTGTATATAGGCTCCCGGAGCGGGCCAGTTTAAACCCCAGGGCTTTTATTTGAACAAACTTGGTTGACACCATTAGAAGATGTTTCATGCTAAACATCTAAGGTCTAGCTTGTTGGGTTTTTTAAAAGAAGATTTTTTCAAGTTTTTTTCTTACACATATAGTTAAAAAACAATGACACACCTGGGGCAGGGCCAGTTTTGATCCCAGGGCTTTTATTTTGAACAATCTTTGTAGACACTTACTAGACAATGTTTCATGCTTAATATCTGAACTCTAGCTATTCAGGTTTTTTCGAAGAAGATTTTTAAGTTTTTGCTATACACATATAAGGAAAATCAATGTCCCTGGGACGGGGCCAATTTTGACCCCAGGGCTTTTATTTGAACAAGCAAATTCGTTGAATTATATCCCCCGCCGAGTACTGGTTATTATTAACACAACAACTGAAGACATAAGGCTTTATTTATATATTAATCATGGCATAAACAGTAATATTCTTTGAACTTGATAAATATTCAGGGCAATAACAGAGCCATAACTTTGTGTTAAATAGTAAAAATCTGGAAATGCCAATGAGATGTATGCATACTACATAACTAATCAAGGGCCATAAATCTGAGTTATAAGTATCTGACCGGAACAAGGCGACTATATGCACATCTCCTCTTAGTATCCCATTAAAGGGGCTACACTGAGGTCTGACGGGTAATTTGGTGTCCAAAAAAAATGTATACAAATTTCCCCACAAATCACAATATTATGACTAAAATAACAATAACTTACACTTTAACCAACCCTCTAACAACAATTATGCTAGAAAATGCATATTCACATTAGCTTTTGATGCAAAAATGAAAGTTGGTTTTCCCAGACATGTACAGAAGTTACCCACAATTCATCGGGTATAACTAAAATACGCAACGGACATTTTTGGAACAACAGAGTAAACGGGGTAAAAAAGTCTATTGATTTTTTCTCAACTCTCTAACCTATCATGTTTATATAACTTGAGTATAACGAAGAAAAACTGTATAAAAGATAATCAAGGTAGCAATTTCGTTGTCTTGAAAAATCAAACGCCAGCGAAGCGGTCATTTTCTAGACAAAACGGAATGATATTATATACATGTACAATTATTTTCATTGACATTTCAGTTTCAATTTCAATATTCTAAGGCAAACATAATGCATCGGTGATATTTATACTAAAACGAGCACAGTGTAATCACACTAATAAAAGTATTTAACGCTATCTATAACGTATTTAAATCAAATACATGTAGTTAATGACATGTCTCATTTGATTTGATTGTTTGTATTTGGGATGGAGTGGGGGGTTACGTCACACAAAACTATGTAGGTCATTTTGGCGACTCTTCAGTTTTACTGGTGGAGAAAGAACTCAGGTGCCCCCTTTGCAAAAATTGTTTCTGGCACAAACGGGCATCTGTGTATGTAATGAGTGACGTTTCGTAGGCTATCTTGATAGGATCGTACATACACGTTCCACACACAATTACATCATATTCATACCATAGGCAAAATTAAATGCACGTTTCCTATTGTAACAATATGAAACCCAGAAAAAAAACCTATGAACTAGCTTCTGAATGTGGCATTTCTATCGTTATTCCATAAAAGCACCCCTCCCCCCCCAAAAAAAAAGAATGAATACATCAATGGGCATGCTCTGGAGTGTTGGTATTTATTACCTGCAATCCAGTTACGCACTGTGCATGTATATGAATTCGATTTAACTCTGACACGTTTTCAACAGAAAAGTCTTCAAACTATGATACAATAAATGTTTATGATTCTATTAGAAACTTGTTTAGAATTTAATGATTTTTTGGTGAAAACGATATAGTTTACTCGTACTACAGATAAGATCAAAGTGCTGAAGGCACTGAAGAAAAAACGGATAAACTATCACATTTTCACTCCAGTTTCACAGGTAAATTAATTTTATATGTCGCGGTTTAGATCTAAATATCACCTAACCTTTGCTTTTTGAGACTTTTGTTTTTGAAAATAATCTAAACGAGTAAAATAAATCCTCTTTTATAGGCAAATAATTTAATAAGTAGCATTCCCGATTTCTCTTTCATAAATTGGCTTTTAAAGCAAATTCTTTTCTATTCAAATATTAAGAACATTCTGTCAGTGACGTGTCCTCTACTTGAAATCTTCCTGGTGTGTTTTTTTCGGTAACAGGAAGAAAATGACAAGTCTGTTCGTATCATTCGGTAACAGGAAGAAAACAGTCTGTTCATTTGATCTTGACTGTGAAAAATCATGTTTTTGTGAACCAATTTATCCTGCCGATAAAGATTTTGCAAGCAATCTGTTGGTTTATGTTCTAGTGCTTACACTTAATTTTTAATTCCAAAGAACATTTCTTTAGGAGACCTTTAACGTTGCTTACGGTATAATCACTATAATCGAAATACTTAGGAATTAATTTTAATTCCTGTTACTGTGAAATTTTTCGTTCACGTGTTTAAAATACTTAAGTAGCTCTAAAATTTTCAAAACGATATCCAGTATTTCCGAAACAATTTACAAAGGCTTTTAATACACAATCTTATGAATCTTAAAGTATTACGAGAAACCACCCATTTAATCTCCAGAAAATACATACGAAAAACAAGATAAATCAAAAGGCTGCAAGCTCTGTGGTATTTTCTGATCTTTGCAATATAAATCGCACTGTACAACTGTATTATTTTCCTGTATAAGTTTATTTTTATGTACTATAATTCTTCTTGCTTGGTACCAGAGTTTGAAACATTTTGCATGACTAGAGTTGCATCAAAAATCATTTTATGTTAATTTTTATGACAGCCACACTTTATTCTTGCATATCGTGGCTATTTCCTTTAACAAAGAAACTTTATAAAAATAATTGCCTTGAATTGGATTTGAACCCCAGACACACTAAACGAGCGCGTTACCCTTGCACCACGGAGAAGATATACGAACAATGCCTGAATAAAATCAAGTAATACTAAATTTAGATTTTTTTCACTGCATTTCGGGTTAATTTCGAGGTTTTTTGTTCAAGATAAACCTGTTCTTTAACATTGATGTAAATAATTTTAACAAAAATCTTCTCGCCAAAACAGTCCGACATGTATATATTCCACTACTCGACAGTCAGATTTATTTGTGAAATAAGCTCTCGACATCGCTTAAAATAGCATTTCATTGATTAAAATGATATTCATCCGCGTAATTTGTGAATGTGCATTCATTGACAATTCTATAAGCCAAAGCTACTTTTTAAACTTTGAATGCGTTGTAATTTGTTGGATACTTATAACAAAATGAAAATATTTCTTTCTTTTAAATCGGAAGTTTTCAGGTGTTTTAAAGAACTGTTTGTTGTTAGTTTTGTCCGTGAAAACCGCTGTGTCAGAGATTGAATGTTAGCTTTTGTATTTCCTAATCTTCGATCAGAAATACAAAAAGGAATGGTAACATTCAATGTATAAAACACCCACACGACCAAGCAAAAACAGGACCACAGCTAAATTATCAATGAAACATTTTAATTTCAGGCTTTCAAGTGGTAAATAAAAAGAATAAACAACAAAAATGAAAAACAGGAAGAAAGAAAGAGACCAAAGTAGAGAAAAGTAAAGGTTTTTCGTGCTATAAAGAAAGAAAAGCAGCGTTCTCTCCCTAACTTATTTATAAATGCAATGAAATGCATCCGATCAATATTTAGCCATTGTAGTTTTTGAAACCAGTCACTCGTGTTTTCAAAATAGTCGGGAAATGAACCCGACTTTTTTATCAAAACATTTACAAAACTATTAACAATGAGTATGCCATGATAAACAGGCTATAAGGAGTAAAAACAATGGTTTATATATGCATTGCCCTTTACCGTCTAGGAGTTGGAAGTATTATAAAACATAGTTTAAGCAATGGTTGTTGTATGAGGTGAGGTTAATAATATCTTACTGAATTCTTAAAGTTACTTTTACTTACCTGCCCTTCACATTTGTCTTGCTGTATCATGATTTTGTTTGTTTCGTTTAATTTGAAAGAAAAGTTAGGGTTTAAAAAACAACAACTATATAATCAGTTTTTAAGTTTATTTCACTAGTCACGGCAATAACCCTGCTGTGGAAGCTTGACTATGTCGGGGCTGCGTCATGTGAACGTTGCCGTCGCCTTGATTGTCTTTATTCCAGTTTTCCTTTTTTACTCTTATAACGCTCTCAATTTCTTTTCCACCGGGAAACTTTCAATATATTGGTAACATTAAAGCACAGCTCAATTGACCCATCACTAGTACGGTGGCCTTCAATAAGAAAAAAAATTATCAGGATATCTGCTAAATCAATAATGATAATAATAATATTAATAGAGCCAGATTGTAACTCTTTTCCGACCTTATTGATAATGTTTACCATGTGCATGAAACAGGTATCAATTACCTATAGTTTTGAATGTCTAGATCAAAACATAGTAATCTTTTCATCAACAAAGTTTACATCCAGTGCGGATAAATATGCAAGTATGTATGTAAAATGATAAGTATTAAATTTCAGATCTATCTAGCAAAGGAGATCGATTTTTTCTTAAAGAATTTTAATTATGTGCACTAGACATACATTAGAAATATTATCTAATAAAGTTGAAGCCTAAATGTCCTATGATGAGGCCGGATTCATTCTCTATTTAGCCAGTGCTTTCAGTGCTTTGATCAGAGTTAAAGAGAAAATTCTGGAATAACATTCTGTGTGTGCGTGTGATTTTTTATGCTTACAATACTCAAATTCATGTTCGTTGTATAAAAGGTATTACGAAGTTTTTTTTCCTGAAAGGGTGTCAGATAAACCAAAGTGACCTTTGAAATAGGACCCATTACACTGATTGACAAAGTAAATTTTTCTTAGCCTAGATATCATGATATTTTAACCATTACAAAGTTAATACATAATATTTAATAATTACACGAAAGCTCTCAAATTAACATAGAATATTTGTAAAATTTGTGTGTATGTCAGTTTCGAACTCCGTACGTTTAGCTAAATTCATCATTGTAATGGAGAAAAAACATGATTACAAACAATGTAATGCTTTAAATATATTGAAATTGCTTTTGAAAGATTTTTCTCACAAGAACATATGTGAACAACAAGAAATTTAAAAAACAAACCCATTATTTGCTTTTAAATTTATGGATTGTTGGTATATTCCGGTTTCGCACTTTAGTTTGCTGCCGATACACAAAAATTTCTCCCGTTTCGCTTTTTAGTCATCCCGAGAATCATCACGTGACCGTTGTTTTTATTCAGATTTGCAAACTGAAAGGAGTTTTAAACGCTTTTCCCACAAAATTGGCGAGAAAAATATGTATTTCAAACGACTTGCCAATCCAAAGAACACATATCAATGTATCACTGATTCTGTTTGAATGTCCCTAACTCGCAGGTAACAAAAAAATATCGGTTCGTGAAATTTTACTTTTTTTTGTGACATTCGGCCGTACCTCAGTGGAGTACCTTTAAGTTTCATTGAATTCCAGCCAGTAGTAGCAGAGAAGTAGCGAGGAAACAAATATTTTTCTATATGGATACTGCATAACTAATCAAGGGCCATAACTCTGAGTTAAAGTGTCTGACCGGAACAAGCCGACGAATATGCGCATCTCCTCTTGGTATTGAAGGTTCCCATAAAGTTTTCGTTTAATTCTAGCCAGTAGTTGCAGAGAAGTAGCGCGGAAACGATTTTACTCCATATGCATACTGCATAACTAATCAAGGGCCATAACTCAGAGTTAGAGAGTGTCTGACCGGAACAAGCCGACGATACGCGCATCTCCTCTTGGTATTGAAGGTTCCCATAAAGTTTCGTTGAATTCCAGCCAGTAGTTGCAGAGAAGTAGGGCGGAAACGATTTTTACTCTATATTCATACTACATAACTAATCAAGGGCCATAACTCTGAGTCCGTGACCGTAAGCGGGCCCACCGTAAGGGCACGGATTACAATTACAATTGTAATATAAATCCGTGGTAAGGGGGAATTCTTAAACAATTTCCTTTTCCATGCCTTTTTATGGCAATCTTGGCAACAAAGCTATAAAGGAATCTTTTCTATTTTTGTTTAAAGCTATTTCATAAAATTTTCTACCTTTTACCTTAAACTAACTCGGAATTGTCTATGAACTTCTTTTATATTTTCTATGTTAGACTATGCTTTTTTTGCCCTACGCAGATTGCACATGTGCGGGGAAATACTACTTCCGGTCGATTTTTTATTGCAACGGACCGCGTCGTAAAAAGGTATATACATTGATAATATAATCACATAAATACATACAAACATACATACATACATACATATGTATGTATGTATGTATGTATGTATGTATGTATGTATGTATATATAATATATACCTATATATATATATATATATATATATATATATATATATATATATATATATATATATATATATATATATACAATATGTTATATATCTAAAAAAAAGTCGAACTAATGAATGACCCCCGGGGCGGGGGCCAATTTTGACCCCACGGCTCTTATTTGAACAAACTTGGTAGGACATCCATTAGAACATGTTTCATGCTAAATATCTTAGCTCTAGCTCTTTGCAT
>NW_026857092.1:0-34740 GCF_026571515.1 Ruditapes philippinarum | reverse complement strand
GAAAAATAGAAGAAGGTCTTTGGAGACCGGTGACCGTCGAAGACCAGAGAGGGTCGATTAAAAGGTCATCCGTCTGTAGAATTCATAAATGGCTTCTAATAACAATCTGTATGTTTTTTTTATTGAAATGAAATAGAAAAAATAAAACAATTATTTATTTTTATTTTTTCTTTAATACCATTGTGTAAATAATTCCGTGCAAAATAAAGTAAACACACAAGTTTGCGCAGAAAATGTCTCTTTTTATTGTGGCAGATGCCACTACGAATGTTTTGATTTTATAGATTTTCATTATAAACAATTTATTGTTTTGTAAAAGTTTAGATAGATGTTAAAGAAACATTGATAATTTTCAGACACATCAAGTTTTTTCCATTGAATAATTAAATAATGATAGAAAAAAATAGAGAAAGAGTAATACACATACTAGTGTTTTGTACTTCCCAAGAGCTAAACCCGTAACGTACCGGAAAACGATGTTTTGCTAGGTTTTTGAAAATGTCAATTATTCAATCGTGTACGGTTTACAGATCACGTGCTCCTGCATGGTCCTAAAACAGGTCACGTGCTCCTCCATGCCTAACGAACCCAACAGGGAATGATATGATCCGGTTTAGTTTATAAAATATGCATTCAATTCATCAGTTCATTTATCATATATAAACATATAAAATCACAATGTCTATTCTGCACGAATAATATTTACAAAATTTGCAAAGATATATAATTTTTTAAAAATATTTCAGCCTATCAAATAAACATACAATACCGATAAAAAATTTAACTACCAAAAGAAAGAATTTCTGGTAGTGAAAAATACTTGTTCACAGTTCACGTTTATTATCACTTGATAAATTTCTCCAGTCCTGGAATAAAGGAGAATTAACTGGGTTTGTAATCATTTAATGCGTGCATTTATAACTGATTTGTATCATAGTTTGGGGACCTTTCTGTTGAAAATGTGTCAGAGTTTAATCGTATACATAATCATGCACAGTGCGTTAACTGGAGTGCCGCACTCCAGAGCATGTCCATTGATTGGCTCATTTTCCTGGGGTTTACATATTGTGACGGAAGAGAAAGGGAAAGCGACAGAAATATCATATTCAGATGCTCGTTCATTGGTTACTTTTTCCCGGGGTTTCATATTTTGACAATAGGGAACGTGTTTTTATGTTTGACTATGATACAAAAGTGAAAGAACATCAAAACACTCGGCAATCTGTTTAATACTCGGGGGCTACGCTCCCTCGTATAAATCAGATAGCCTCGTGTTTCGATGCTCTTTCTATTACTTAATCAAAACACGAATACAGCATTTACAATTCTACCGTGTTGCTAGACTTTTTTTAATTTGTTTGATGATAATGTTTGATGAATTGTTTGCTTTTTTTGCCGCTGTACTTGTTCTTTAATATGTATGATACTGTCACTGTGTCTTTGAGTGTCATAGTGAATATTTTTTATCGAACTTCAGGCTTTCTTGTTATAAAGGTGCGGTTATAACCAACAAACTGCACATGGATTTGTATTTTACCGATGCTCGTTTTGGTTTTATTTATTTTTAGCGAAAATCTGAGATCGACTTTGATAAACTATACATGATTTCGCAAAGCGAGGAAACAATGACGTCATTGCATGTATGATATATGTGACAAGTACACAAAAATGCAATATAAAGGAGACACAATTCTGCTGATGTTACAAGTAAAGGATAATTTGTCTCACTTAATATGTTTTTGTATCATAAAATATTGAAATATATCGGGAGTGTAATGTAGTGTAATGAGATATAGCTAAACTTTCTCGTGACTGAGTTTTCAGCCTAGTTCTATGATGTTCGCTGTTTAATGATAAATGCAATAACAATGAAAAACGATTTAATAAAGACGAATATGTTGTTGTTATTTTAGTTAAAGCAATACGACAATATTGAATGTTAAAGTAGAGAGAAGAGTAAGAAAATCGTAAAACAAGCATTAAATCATCAATATCAGATCAAATGATTTTGATGTACATAATCTGAGTATCTGTCGTAAAGTTATATTTTCAGGAATAATATTTAATGTTACTTCATAATAATAACGATGATTGTGTAAATGACAAACAGTTGTCAATTTAATTATGTTGTGTTTGAATTTCAATTAATAGATAGTTAAAGACTGAATATACTGAATATGCTGGTGATAAAAGACGTAATATGTGTCACTTTTAGCATATATAACGTGTTTTACACTAATTTATGTTTTTATCATTGCCTTTCACATTTATTCTGTATCTGTTTGGCTTTTAATGAAGACTCAAGTGTTTTTTTTCTCGTAATGATGCTGTTGGTCAAACGGACAACTGAATGCCACTGTCATATAGAATAACCCAACAACTCAGTACAATATTAACTTATTATTACCAAAGGAAATGTAAGAACGATTACGATTAATATTATTCTTAAATTGGTGTAAATGAAAATTCATTGCAAAGAGGTATACACGGTGACATATCAATTTTCAAATATTGACTTTCAAACGTTCTCCTTTTTAAGCTAATCTCATCACAGTTCCTTCCAGACGATCTTTGCTTGTCAACATATATAGTACTCCTCCAGGGCTCTTGTATGTACCCACACGCTGTCCTTACCAACCCTAAATTACCGTCGCCAAAATAAAATAAAAACCTTACGATTGATGGATCTACCTGAACGTATGAGTCCGTTGATGCATCAAGCGTTTCAGATTAAATATGAAAGCATTAACCAAAAGTTAACATACTGTTTGGAGGCTTAGTTGTAAGTTATTTATCCTGGAAATGACCTAAAATGACCAAAATTCAAATTCAACTTATTTGGTTAAACTGTTTTATATTGAGAGGGTCCACTATAAAAGCAGATGAATGCATTTGATACTATACACAATGTGAAGACTAAATTTTATTGATAATCCAAAATCAGAGCTATGCAAGTACTGACATAAAGCAGAGAATTTCTGGCAGATTTATTGCATTTTTTTATTATGCAGATATCCTAGAATGATTAAAAGTATGCCAAGGTCAAGAAAAACTACGCTATGATATCATGTTAAATCTACTTGAATACAAACCTAGATGTGTATATTAAGTACATTGTATATACAGACAGTCTATTTATCAATACGTTAAGTACATTTAAGCATAAATTCAAGCTTTGAACACTTTGTTATGTGTCATTTTGTTATTGTGTCATATGATATAGAATAATGTATTTTATAAGACAATTAATTAATTGATATCCTTATAACAAGACATGAAATTGATTTTTGAAAACGCTTCAGATTATTGAAATGTGATCAGTAGTGTCGATTTTATATATCAATGGACAAAAAATCCGTGTAGTTTACTAATTTCATTATGGTTTCATTTAGTTTAGCCAAAGATTGGCATCAATAATACTGAGTATTATATAAAATAAATTGCTGACAAAGAAGATTAAGCTTTTGATTTCTTTTGAGTATTATAAAATTTTGAAGAATGTTAGTGAAATTAAGATGTTCTTCTCATAATCTCGCCATGGAAACGGGTTGACATTCAAATATAATTTAACACTTGCGTTTTTGTAAATATATATATATCTTTTATTCCTCCATTGAATGAAGAGCAGAACAAGCATACATATAAATATCACACATATATACAAAATTATGACAATTCAACAAACATAATACAGTAGTATGTCAACAAACTAATCAAATATCAATAACATTGTACTAATTTTTGAGAGTTCACAAATGTATTTTGATAACACGTACACATATTTAACAAATGAAAATATTTAGTGTCAGTAAAGAGGCCAAAGACTACGGACTGAAGTAAGATTTCATTAATTAGTAGAATATTTATTTAGTTACATTTGTGCTACCTATACCAGGGTAACATTTAATATAACTCTTCAATAATAATAGTCAAAATATTGAAGATAAGTGAGAACATAAGAGACACTACTTTTTGGTGGTAAATGCAAAGTTTTATTTGATAGAACAGTCTATTTCGAAATTATTGATCGAAACTTAATAGACTGAAACAAACAAAAATAGCGTCAATATAGTAATATCTTTAACAACAGCCTGCTTAAGTACGAAACGAAAACATTAAGCTGGACAGCAAAAGGATGGGATGTCTGAGATGTTTCTTTATATGAAAAAATTTCGACAAACATAATGTATATCAGAAAAAGAAACTTAAAATAGAAAAATCATAATAGCAAGATCGTTTATCTGTTTGTGACAATGACATTTAAGTTTATATAAGCATACATCGTTAATTTTAAGGCATAACAATACAGACGCAAAAATAAATCAGACTACATGTGTGCACTCATAGCACATTGTAAACTCTAACATAAAAAGAAAAAAAAATGCGTAACTACAAACTAAGTTTGAGACTTAAGGCAAACAGAGGCAAAGCTAAAAGTACAATTTGCAATTACAGCATACCTAAAACATGTAAAATATAATATATTATAGGTTGTCACATAGTTTCACTATAGAACCTAAGTTAATGTTTGGGGTACCATGGCACTGATATACCTCACTAGCCAACAATTCAAGAAAGCGTTATTACATACCATTATTGCCGATCTGAGCAAAGTAATACATTGTTCACGAGGGCTCTGCGACCTTAGATTTGAGAATAGACGTAGCCCAAACACTGTGTTGAAACGATTTAACATGGCACTCCGTAAATTTTCATTTGCATTACAGAAGATAATAAAATGTACAATAATATTATCTGACACACATGAACATTTTGAACACGTCTGTAAATAATTCGCGGAATATATTTTTCCAGTGATAGCTATCAATTTTTACAGAGCATTGTCATATTTAAATTTCCTCTAGCAGTTTGCAATACTAAGCAGTGACTGTTCGGTTTCAAAATTTTGCACAATAACGCAAATTCATCCTGTTCTACAAGTCGTAGATATCTGTTTTGAACATCAGGGTTAATTACATGTTGTAACAATGTTCGCTTCCACACATATTTCGAAGGAAATGTCCCTTCATTTAGACGGATCTGGAGTACATGAGACAGATTATCCTTTTGCAAGAGTCTGAATATATCAGGAATGAATTCCAGATAACAAGCATCAAACTTCATAAATCTAATAAGTCTGTTGTTAAACACATTCTTTGCTAAATATCGGTTAGAAAGCATCATAACTGAACAAAAAAACTGAAACTTCCTATATTCAATTATTTTTTCTAAAGCAGTTACATTTAAAGTACTTAAAGCAAAGTCTGTACTAGGACTGCATGTATTTTATACAAAATATGTGTGATCTTCCTAACTTTATCATGTCAGTGTCTGAAATGCTACTCCAAAGCTCACATCCGTACAAACTCTTCGGAATGACTATTGAATTATACAATATCTTAGAAGAAACCAGATTAAATCCATCTGGATGAACACCACTATTACAAATATTCAAAAAAGTCACTCTTAGTTTATTACATGCATCTGCAACACAGGATTGTAAAGATACTATTGCAAATAAAAATCATTCCTTTGTATAAAGACATCAGAGAAGTAACCCTTCTTTGCATCAATTTTATATTTTATATATTTGTTTATATAAATGCTCAAAATACCGTACAAAAGTCCTTTTAAAATGGATATTTAATGTTGTGAACGCAAAATCATTCACAGATAATTTATGAATAGTGATTAAAGATTTATACAAAACGTGCATTATCAAACTTAAGAAATATTTACGTTCTTACAGTCTAGTTTTTGAGCCAGATAACTAATAAATACTGATGCTTATCACTTTAATATAAAACAGCTTTCAATAAATGATATAATAATATTATAAAAATAAAACCCGAAAACTGCAAAAACACCGCTATATTTCTGTATTGTCCCAGGTTTGAAACTTAGATTTTTAATTGAATGTATTTCACTTAATCTTAGGGTTTTATTTTTTTGTTTGTTTTATGATGAAAAATAAAAAACTGGCAAAAAATAAAATGAAAAAACTATACTGCTCTGTCACATCTCATATAAACATGAAATAATTGAAGAAGTTCCTGTAAAGTTGCCTATTTAAATGAATGAATGAACGGGTTTTGCGATTAAAACACGTGTCTGATTTACTTATCTACAGTTATGCAAGTTAAGACATACATCAGGAGATCCTGTGGCAGATTTATATGCCTTTTTATGATGTAAACTATTTTCTTCATGAGTATTAAGGCCAGAAAACCCTGATGAATGGTATTTTGAAGAAAAAGAAAGTAAGAAAGGAAAGAAGGAAGGAAGGAAGGAAAAAGGAAGGAAGGAAGGAAGGAAGGAAGGAAGGAAGGAAGGAAGGAAGGAAGGAAAAAAGAAGGAAGGAATATATACAATAAATATAGAAACTGAAACCCCCGATCCATTGACCTTTAAGATAGAGAGAAACAAAGAATACATAAAAACATCAAAGACAGCAAATTTGAAAATGTAGAAAAGGTGGAAGGCTCGGTTTGATTAGACGGTTATTGTAAGTGCTGCCCATTCCTTTAAACATAGTATTGACAAAGTAGCAAAATTATAATTACATTTATTGTACAAATGTAGACTTTTTATTTTACAATATGACAACAATGTATGAATAATGAATGTAAATGACTTATCTATCACACAATAAGCCTCTCTTTAAAAGATATGCATGCACAAGAAATTTTACTCATGTAATTTTATCTTTCTGGTCGTCTAATATATGAATTAATTGTCGGAAAAAACTTTTCCACTAAAACTCGAAAACAGTTCTTGAAGCATTGTAAATAGAACAACCAACAAAAAATGACCTCGTCCTTAATGACATGAACTACGTAGTTTTTGATTTGGTGAATTTTGCTATATTGTCCGCTTTTAATTCTCAGACGTAAAATGCCACACCTAAAAGTGTGTTTATGTCTTTTTGCAATTGAAATAATGTTCACATGTACGTTAAAGATGTCTTAAATAATTTGTGAATTACATGTATCAGTTTTAGCATGTTTTTTTCAGTACAGAATTCTTGTAGAACTTCCAACGTCTGTGTGACCAGATAGACAAGGCACTTGAACGGCTGGACCACTGAAATCAAAGAAAATCACATGCAATATCTTCCTTGTATTGATAGTCCGTTTGGCAATACAGTGCCGTTTTTTTTTTATCTTTTCGTAACCACTGTTTTGCCTTTATTTTGGCGCAAACATATGCATGCAAGTTTTATCACCTGTCAGAAAGTTAGAAATAACCCAATTCTCACAGAAGTTCTTGTGCATACTTAGGGCGCTGTTTCTTTTGCCACTTAGTGAGCAAATGGGGTAACCACCTAGCGCAAACCTTTCTCAGAAGGAAAAGCTTGGTCAGAATTAAATGAATACTAGCTTTTGATATGCCATTACAACTATGCTATCTTCGTTACTGGCGATCTTGAATCCTGCTCTATTATAACCTTTACAGTAGCAATGATAGTCTTCTTTGACTGACAATTGATTGCACAATTTTAAAAGCTTTGATCCACCTTAACATTGTTCGCTTCACAATTCGTTACATATCTGCTTTGTAGCTATATCAAGGCTTATGCGACATTTAATTTAGCTTCAAATGTCAGTTTTGTTGTCTATTTCACAATATGGTTAGTAACTTGGTCGTGTATATAACTGCATGTATTCCGATTTGAAATAGCACGGTCATTTTACAAGCAAATGGCATGAAACAAACCGTTATACATGTAGTTAGCTACAGAATGCCACATTTAAGTACATAGAAGCGTTTTAAACTACGGAAACTAATTTGTGCCATAACTTATTGAATGATCCTCGTATGATCATTATTATGATATCATTTTATCGATTTATCATATGAAATAGGAAAAATAAAGCTGTCATTTAATAAATTTCATTGGTAACGTTTTAGACTTACCTGTTCAATAGCAAAGTAGCTGAGATATTTGAGATATCACTGAGATATTTGTTTCTTTATAAAAAATATCAGAAGTAATGAATTTCAATGATTGACTTTACATGTTTATCAGTTACCGAGTTCCTTATGGTTTAAATTGTTTGAGCAAGCATTGCTGCTTTTGTAAAAAATATCATTAAATGGTTTTGCAAGACGAGGTAGCAATGACGTCATTGCATGTATGAAATATGTGACAAGTACACGAAAATTCAATATAATGGAGACACAGTTCTATTATTTTCACAAGTGATCTGCATAATTTAGCTCACTAAATATGTTTTTGCCTCATAAAATATTGAAATATATCGGGAGAGTAAAGTAAAGTAATATAGTGTAATGAGACATAGTTGAGCTCATAAAAGCATTCGCTTTTGAGTTTAAATATAAAATATGTTTATTAGCTCTCTGATGTCGCTACTTTATTGATAAATGCAGTTACAATGAAAGACGATTTAAAGCTTCACCCTCCCAGATGAGTAAAATAAATATTAAATTTTTTTTTTATATAATTGTTACAATCCGGTGAAAATACAAACAACTTTGCATACTCTAAGACAACACTGAATGTGAAATAGTTAAAGGCAAAAGACTCCTATATATCGACTGTCTATACTTATCGCTATCCAAATTCAAGTGATTTAACTGCACCATTTTTTTGAAAATGTAACAGAGTTATTTTCATTGTATGCGTTTAATAAAAATAATGATGGGAAACTTTTCCAACAGTTACAAGTACTTTTGCTTTATTATCTGTGTCTGTGTATGATTTATGATCAAACCTGATCAATTTCAGTCCGCAATTATCAATGATTTATGTTTGATATCATTTCTCTATTGGCAAATTTCCCTTTTATCTTAGCTTTTGTTTCGTCTATAATCTTGTCGTTATAAAAAGGTGTGGTAGTGCATATGTACTTGTAACTTACAGTATTTATATTTTACATCTTTATCACTTCCTTTTATCTCCCATACATGATATTTCTAAACACTAAGACATGTTGCCATCTTTAAACAATGTCCTTTTATTGCCAGTTATAATGTTATCCGTTTCGTTAAAGGGTCAAACACATGACAATGCGGGAAAGCGACCATATAGTGACCACGTTCGACAATGCAAACGACGCTCGGCAGTGCCAAAGGAAAAATCGCACTAGCGCGATTTTGCATTGTTTTTAAAAAGAACATAAACAAGGAAGATATTATGACAGTAAAATAACTTAAAACATTGATGATGCCTTCATCAGATGTAAAATCGTCACTATAAGTAACTTTACAATAACGAAGGGGCTGTTTCAAATGGACAATAAACAATATAAAGTCATGTGCACTAAAAATCGTTTTGCTTTTGGTTATTTGGAAAATATTTTTATATACATATAAAATTTTGAACTGACATAATGTACATTTATTATTATAGCTAAATATGTAGGTAATACTAGTATTAAATGTGTTTTCTGTGACAACAAACTATCTTGTATACGTCTATGACACATGTAAAGTCATATATATTAGATAATACGACTTTTGCGTATTAATGCTTGAGTAAATTCGAATTTTCTCATTATTACTGAAACATTAAACAGTATCTATGAATATTTGAAATGGTGTTCTTTTCTGCAACTTACAAGATAATATCAAACTTAAATAAGGTAAAATGTGTACGACAATGGTTTGATAATTATTTTACTTAATGAATGGTGGTCGGTTAAACATGCGTTATATCAGACGTTAGGAAATAACATGCTATTTGTTTGAATGAATAACATATTTGACATATAAATGTTAGAACGCATTATAAATAATGTGTAATCAGATGTTACAGACTGGTACGATACAAAGATGTCCACTCCAAATAATCAAAATACGAATAAAGGCTAAACAGAACTAAACAACTTATTTCACTAACATAGAAAAACTAATATACAAAATAATACTCAAAAGAATTAACATTAAGTGATAAAAACTGTAATAAATTGACTAAAAAGAAATGATAGCATTAAAGGAAAGCATTAAAATGGAATATCTTTTATGAGCAATGATAACAGAAGTAGTTAGTGACAATCCTGTCTTGTTTGATTGAGTTTGATGACATTGTTCAACAGGCATTGTCTGTACATTAAGGTACCTTAATCAAGGATCTCGCTACATTAATAGTACACAATAGATTACTTTTGTTCCCTAAGCCATAAAAAACTAAATAAGGAAGTGACATATTTAATCACAATTTTACGAGCTCGGTGTATTTCAATATTCTAAGAATGTAAAACACATTACATGTAACAACTCGTGAGCTCACTTGTGAAATTAACAGATCTGTGTCTCTGTTACATTAGATTTTTTTGCATTTGTCACAAATATAAAGCACCATTTGACGTCATTGTATCGTCAAATTGCAAGACATTTGACTATTGTTTTTCAGGGCAGGCAGACGTGATCACAAATTGTATTGCTAGAGCAAACGATCTTTAAGTCGATCGGTAATTAAGTTCATCTGTAAAACAACACTTGACGTACAAGAATTAAACCTTTAAAACATGATTTCTATATATATAAGTAATGCGTAGAGTGGTGTGTTTCCTTGTGAGAAAATGCTATGGTTATTGTAAAATACAATAAGGAAATACCGGTACATAAACAAAGGCCAAGGAAGCAAAAGGGGTAACTCTTGCGAAACAAAATGGAGATCGCCCTTACTTGCACCTTACCTGACATATTTCCTAAAAAGTGGCATTGATTTTCTATTTCAAGCACATAGATATACTAGATAAGCCAACGATCAGATATAATACATATTAGCTCTTTTCACGCTTTAATGATGACTCGCTGTCCTGCTCCAAGCTGTCCGTCAACAGTGGAATGTGGGAGATGGTGGAACAGAATCCGTGTTAAAAGGTTTAACGTAAGATATATACATTCAAATTTATACAATATACGATATTAAATGTAATCAAATGTCGCTAAGGTGGCTTTCTAGTTTCTTAAGATTCCATATTTATGTCTGCCCAATGGTTGTATTATATACACGGCATATTTACAAGGTGTCACATGATGACGGCTGGGAGACCAAACTTGGAGTTTGGGGTCTATATGAAACCTCTTAAACAATTGTTTTCGATCAAAGTATATATTCTTTCTTAGTAGCTTATCTTAAAGTGGTGTCTGTGTTGTCTGAATTTATGATAAATGTTTGTCGGGACTTTAAGTCTTCTTCTGGATTTTCACATTTAAGTTACCGAAGATTTTGTGTCTCATATTTAATCACTTTGCTATTTTTCGTACTTTAAGAATTTATCTTAGCGTGAATAAAAGTTTGATTTACTAAGAAAGTGACAATTTCGGTAGAAAAAGGTTTTAATATAAAAAGGAAATCAAACATATGTCTCTTACCAAAGGAAATAAGATGTAACTGAACATTATTCATTTCATCCCAGACAAATAAAACCGGAGGACTGAAAAGGTGTCTCCGATATCAATGGATAATCATGCTGGTGTCAAAATAAATCATTTTTATGTACGCTGTTGGAGGAAATTTGAGGGTTTATTTTCAAAACTAAAAACATTGTACACTTATCTCAGCAGTTCTGATATTACCTAGAGACATTTTTAAATATTAGGCAATTCTATTCAAATTATAATATTTTGATCACTTCATTTGGCTCAGAAATAAACTTCAAACCTCTCGGATATTTCAGTATCAACAATACACATTTGCAATTTAGAAAAATGGCATGAACGAAAGTATAAAAGATCAAAAATTTTCATTTGAAGAATAAACAATACAAATCTGGAAAAATGGTAATCTTCGGAAGTCTTAATCACAACAGAATTACATGACCATTGCAAACTCGGTTTGACTGAGTCTGTACATGAAGGAAAATGAATAATGCAACATCCCTCACGCCACATAGCACCGGCTTGAGCAGTACTCAGTTTTCAAGACTTAAATGTGCCGGAATCAAATCAAATGTCACCCCTGTACAATTCTACCAGAAATGTATTTCATCATTGAATGAAGTGTAAAGATTGAACAACGACTGTTTGTGTGTAACCATTGTACATAAAGACCGAAATGACATGATAGTGACATAAATAACTGTTCGTGCATAATTAAAGTCTTTCCACAAAATCAAAAGATACACTTTGCAAATTGTCTTTTTTTCTCTCTAAAATTCACACATGAATTTGAAACATCTAAACAAATATCTGACTACTGTCCCTGTATATCATATATAAAGATATGAGTGTGAACAAGCAACTGGAGATTAGCGCCGCCTTATCTTATCGTTCAATTAGCTGCCAATCGCAACTTTCCGGCCCTTTCCGTCAGTCTCCGGATAAGGACCTCGAGCACAATAGTATGAATACACAGAACGGATGCGGTATTTCGGTCTAACGGTATTTCGGTAAACAAATAGTAATTTAACGCTGGGAGTTTTTGACAACTTTATTTCCAATATATCAAGTAAAAGTCCACCTGGAATAAGTGAATTCATAGATACAAAAGCAAACAATACATTATTTATATATTTACTATTATAGCTGTGTAGTATGAGGTTGTTTCCCTTTCTTTGTATTTAAACAAATGTTCTCTTTTTTGACACTTAGGTTATAAATTTGTTATTTCCCTTTTTTAGTTGTACATGAAATTATAATTTGTTACATTTTGAATTACATTTACACACAGCATATCATGTATATTATTAGATATTGAATTTGTCAAGATAAAGAAGATTTCAGGTATAAGACTTTAATAATTTTGCTTTTGGTAATTATTCTTAATTTATATTTATGAAACTAAATGTTTAATAATAACATGTTGATATATTGGTTATTTTGAAATAATTATAACATTGGTATATAAGGTAAGATTTCATTTGCAAAGGTTACAAAGCCACGCTACCGCCCCTTCCCCTATCTAAATTTATTAGATATTCTTTTATTAAAAGTAAAAGTAAATTATAAAGTATTTCTTTATTAAAGTAACAGTACATTATTTCTCTCTTCAATTATTCTGCATTGAAAGTTCTTTGAATTATATTTGGTAGTTATTATAGAATTTAATGTCTATCAGACAGTTCATACTTTGATAAATTTAAGTTTATATATTTGAATAAAGAACATTATCATATATGTATATAAATCTGTATTTAAAATCAGAACTGGAAACTTGGTGTCTTTGTTATTTCCTGCAGTAAATATTCAGAATTAAAGAGACAAAGTGAGTCCAAGCTTCATGCTATATAAATCAGAAGCAAGAAAAAGCAATCTGTCGCCTCGGAAGTAGCCCTCTCCTGCTACAGTTGTAGAAACCGAAAGTACAAAATGCCAATTTGTTGACATTTAGTTGGATTTGTTTAAAATTGTACATCAGTGGGCATATTTAAATTAAAAATGGTTGTCACACGTATTTTCAATCATAATTTTACCGAAATAGACCTTATTTTCCTGTGTATGTCAAACATATACATTCGTTATACATTTTAAAAAAGTACACGTTCTGTTTTTGTTTACATCTAAAATCACGTGGTAGAACTACTTTCAATCCGTATTGTGTCCGAGGTCATTATGTATAATAGCGAGGATGTTCCGTTCTATTAGCTGCACGACCCGCCATTGTGTCTTATTTATTGCTGTGAAAGGTTATATTTTTGTCCGTAATAATCAGTGTAAATAAGAGAGTTATAAGCCAATTGTCGTAAGCTTTTAACAGTACTTTATTACTCTCTCTCCCTTTGATCGAGAGTATATTAATTATTCTCTAATCTAATATGACAAAATAAAGACAAACATAGGAATGACACTCTGCATTTGGCAGTAATTATAACAATTAAATCGACAAAATTTTTTAAATTTTAATTTGCCCGAAAAACAGTATTTGTTTCATTTTTACGCCTTTTCCAAAGTTTTTCGTATATGACGGGTTTTTTCCAAACCCATCGTTCCGGGAGAGCCCCCCAGTACTAGACTACCTACCCCCTTTGCAAAACTACCAAAGCTTTTTCCCGGGGATGAACCCCCCCGAGAGGAAAACTGGATTAAAAGTCATCGACTCTAGCCCCTCGACCACGGAGGCGGTCCCTGTAGAATTTTAAAAGGTAGAGATGTACTGAAAAGAAATGTTGTCTTAATATTGTCAGTTAACCAATCAATAGAAATAAAATATTATTTCTACAATTTTCTTAATTGTATGGGCGGGAGGGAAACTATGTACATGAATATCTACATGTAAATACAGTACTGCTAAAATACTTGTGCCAGATAGTCACCAAAATAACGAGAATTTCATGAGCAAAACTAAAACATCTTAAGGTGTTCACACCTAAGCAGTTATTATATCAGAAACAAGAATAATTTCATTTACTCTCTCTCTCACTTTGATCAAGTTAAAATTAATTATTCTCTAATCTAATATAACAAAACAAAGACAAACATAGGAATGACACTCTGAATTTGGCAGTAATTATCGAGTAAAACAAAGTGGGTAAAACACTTAAATTTAAAAAATAAAGAATATATTCTTTGATCAAAACAGACAAATTAAATCGAGCATGTTATCAATGTTCTGATATATAGGAAAAACAATTGCTGTAAAATGAATCAATTAAAGAAATATTATCCCCCTAGATCATTGCAAACTGTTTGCAAAGTGACAAAATGAAAGAAACGAACATAAACATTTCAAATTGTTTAATTTGTTGTAAGCGACTTTGGATATGCCGACTGTTTCACAATACTTTTACTTAAAGTACAAACATTTATAGAATACAAATGTAACGTCAAAATATAAGCGTTATCATCTTCATTTCCAACAGCATTAACAACATAAACATATGTAATACAAAAATCTTATTAACTTGGCGCAACTTCATATCTTACGATTAGTTAGATATTAAAATTATAATTTTCTTCACTCATTATCGTCGGCTGTCCTAGCGCTGAATGACCACGTTGTACATTATACCCGAGAAACTCGTGCGCTACACAGCGCCACCTATTGCAAACAATTACAACGAAACAGGGGGAAATAATTATCTTCTAATTCACTGCGTTCAAACGCAGAAAATTATATTCCCCCTAGATCATTGCAAACTGTTTGCAAAGTGACAAAATGAAAGAAACGAACATAAACATTTCAAATTGTTTAATTTGTTGTAAGCGACTTTGGATGCCGGCTGACCTCAAAGAACGGGCAAAGAATAGAAACTAATTGCGCCAAGTTAAACGTTGCGACATCAATATTACAATATATACATAAACTAATAGCATTAATACAATTATAAACCTAAACTTTGAGATACTAACAATCTTTCCTCCATATTGTCTCTGATATAACCGTCTTTAGCGTTTTCACTAGACCAACGGCCGTGTCTTTTAAACATTCGGTCTTTAATGCCGCGGTTAGCTGCGGCTGAAGCCCCGCCTGAGCGCAGGGAATGTAAACAGAACTTAGAAACATCTTTGACATGTGGAGCTAATGAAATAAATCTCTCAAAGTAGAATAAGAAATGTGTTTATCAACAAGTTTAGGTTTATGCCCTATTAAAGTTGCACTCAAACCACAGAAAATAAAAGAACTTGAATCAGTAGAAAAATTAGCCCATAAAAAATATTTTTCCAAATTTTCAACTGGGCACAACTTTGTACCAGTTCTTGCTATAACAAGCCAAGCACCGTCCCTATAACGGTCAGTTTTGCTTGATTCTATGAAAATATCCATGGATATGAGTATTATGTAAAACAACGTCATTATAATGTAAATTTAACAGTTCCGAACTCCTTAAAAAAACGGAGAACGATAAAAGTAATGCACAAATAGTTCTCTGTGTAAAAACATTTCCTTCTTCAAACGAACTGTGATACATAGACTATAATAATTCAACTGTAATCGGTTCTTTTTTATTAACAGGTTTAGCTAAAATGCGTTTAGCTGCCTCTAATATGTTAAGAACAATTTTAGAATTAGTTGGAGAACTAAAGTTATTAATGTCATGAAACCACTTAATGCTGTAAAATGCCGTTAAGACATTAGCACTTTGTATCAATGACGTAAGATATAAAGCCACCGGAAAATCCCTTGCGGGCAAAATGTCCCCACTACCAAGACCGTTAGCTAAAGCCCAAACCCTCCATCTGTTGAAAGCATTTGTATAGTTTTTGCGCGTGCTGTCAGCTCTAGACTGGAGGAGTATATCCGGCAGTAGAGTCACTTTGTCCACAAGGATCTCCGGCAGGCTATCTATCTCGTCACGATGGCTCTGGAAAAATAAATGTATAATCATACTTTTAAATTACATGAAAACTTGATTGCGTGTAAAATTCGTAATATATAAAATTTAGAAAACATCTCCTGAAACTTATTCTTAAGTGACGCAAATTAACCGTTTTTAAAATACCAAAACAATAATTCGAGAGACGAAAATGTCTGTCTATATATATAAACGTCTTAATTACAAAAAATTATCAAAAAACTTAACGAACAAAAATATTCTTAACATATGTATGTCACGATAAGATAAATACCAATAAAATGCTAAACTTTATAAAAATTAACGTCGTGTATGTTAAGTCTTAAAGGAAACATTTACACAGTTAATTAATCTTAAAATTAATGGCTGCTATAAGCCTCATTAAACTATTACCGTTAGCAATTCTCATGGCTGCTATGCCTCGTCAAAATATTCTTATGCCTTGCTACTAAGTATAAAAACTATTCTCATGGCTGCTAAGCCTGTTAAAAATCTAATGATTTCAAAATCTTATTTATGCTCACATAGGTCTAGATTTAGTGTGATATTGAGTAACTGCGTGACGTTAGACGCTTGTTAACTCTATAAAACACCTTTTTTTTCTTTTTTTTTTTTTTTAGAAAACAATTTTTAGAGCAAGCATATCGAAAGATAAATCTTGATTGCCAAAAATACCCCCTTCCGTTCGAACATTTTGTGTAAAATTGCTTTTCACGAGGTAAGATAATAAAATCTACTACTTCTTTACAAAATCTACCATCGGGACATAAAATAGGCCAAAAAGGCGCTGAGAACCATTTGGGAACAACAAGAATTCCTTGTTGCTCTGTCTTGTTTCATTTTACGAAGGACCTTTATCACAATAGATATTGGCGGTACAAAAAGTCCGAATCTCCCTGACCATTCTTCTGAAAAAGAATCGACTCCTGAACAATTATCGTTCCAAAAACGTGACCAAAATACAGGCAATTTAGCGTTATGATTAGAGGCGAACCAGTCTACATCGAATAGTCCCCATTTTGACTGTAAAGTATTTAAAAATAGTGAAATTGATTCCCCAATCATCATAATCGATAATGTTTGATATGTAATCGCTTTTCTGATTCTGAGACCTCGGAATCTATTCTACATCTATAGAAATCGAATTTTGTAAACAAAATCTGTAATATACTAACAGCAACTTGCTGTAAATCACGTACCATCGACCCTTTTGGTATTATTTTACTGACTGCTTGATTGTCAGTAAACCATTTAATACGGTTGCCTCTAAGCAAATGTGCTATAGATTTTAAAACCCTGAAAACTGCGGTTAATTCTCTCCAAGTAGAGGAAAGTAGCATTTCCTCGGGAGACCAAATACCGTAAAGTAACGCTTTGAATAGTTTGTTACTTCGTAACCACCGTAAGCGTAACTACTTGAGTCAGAATATACTATTTAAGAGTATCAGGGGTTAATATACATGTCCCTAGCGCTTACATTAAAGTATTTCGTTTCGCCAAAAACTCTTATTGTTCCCTACTTTCATGAGAAACTCGGACATAATAATTCCAGTGAGGAGCAACTAATATATCCATACTAATATATTTAGTCATGATAAGGGAAATATTTCCGAATACGATAGACATTGATATGATTTGACCTACGAAACTAGCTAATACTCCGTACACAAACACGACTGTGTTTCTTTATAGCACTTTCGATCATTTTCAAGTGTGTTTAAACACTTTGAAATTCTCGCTTCCGGTACGGAAATTATACCAGATTCAGAATTTAAGTTTTAACCTAAAAAATCCATGATACGCCGTAGGTTCCCAGATACATTTCTCTAATTTGGGAACAAAACCTGAAGAAATCAGATCTTGCTTATATCTGCAGCTACGGTGCTTATTTTATAATGGGTTTCGTCTGTAGCGAAACCATCATCAAGAAAACATAAAAGTCTTCTTGCCCCTCGCCCCGCCATTTTACAATTAAAGGGCGAAACACCTTACTGAAAACATATGCGCTCGTAGATAAGCCAAAAGGGAGAACTAAAAATAGATAAATATAGAATCCCTAAAGAAAAGCCCAACACGGCAAAATTGAAAATGTTGCAGGCTCGGTTTTGATTTGAGCTGTTCATGGAGCTTATAAAAAAGGTTGAAACGCCTTGTAAATGTGTCCAGGAAAACCCCAAAAATGTAGTATGTGGCGGGAAAAATCTCAATAAAATTGATAGGCGGAATGAAATATCAAATTTTAATCAATTCCAAATGAAACCTTTTTTGAGAAATTTTCAAAAGCAATTTTTTGATACCCGTCATATTTAAAAAATACTTGTTTCATTAAAATGCTTGTTAACTGCACGGATAAATCTAGAATAAGCATACGGTTTGTCCATTCGAAACAAAACAAAACAGTCAAAGGATTCTACAATAAATGGTATTTTCTTCGCAAAGTTTCTCTATCAAGCCCCTGTCAAACAATTCTTGAATAGCTTGAATAAACAAAGTCTTTGTTTCTAAAGATGACTTATTATTGGCCCAAATGGCTGGTTTCGGGGGTTTAGAGAAAAAAGAAAATTTTATAACCCTGCAAAATCGTATCAAATAAACAAATTATTTTGTTTGTAAATCGATTTCCCAAAAATTTAAATTTTGTCTTAATTACCCCCTAACAATTATTTCTTTCTGACCAGACTCATATTCAAAATAAATCCTGTGTTAAAAACTTTAATTTTAATCTGTCATTAAATTTTCTGAGTCATTACATAAATACTCATCTTCTAAATCAACTGTATCCGAAATGTTACTTCTTGATTGGCTTGAAGCTGGTTTCTGAACTGTCTGCGACAAAGAGGGCATGAGCGCCGGAAGTGGTCGAAATGATCCACACATGAAACAGGAACCGTAGGGCGGTAGATTGTTGTTGATATGGGCTGGGAGCCTCGAAAAAAAGCCAGTGCTTCGTGCTTTGAGATTCGGAAATGGTGCTTGTGATGCTTGCCTGCGCTTGGGGAAGCGAAAAGTAGGAGGAATAGAAGGCGCAGTAACCGTAGCAAGATGGTTGTCTGGTGTCGTCTGAGAACGAGTGTTTTTTTTTTTCTTGGCTGACTTACACTTTCGACGTTTTAGCTGCTTGATTTTCACCCTTCGGGAGCTTTGCTTCATCGTCGGAATCAACCTGGCGAGAGGGTTTTGATGTATTTAACAATCAACAGTAATCCCACCCGAATTCGGACTGGTCAGCGACTTGAATTTAAAGTTTCTGTCTGCGAGAGACTAAAATCTACTGATTCTTTGCAGGATTTTGCTGCAGTACTCGTACTTTTTTTTTTAAGAGCCCCAGTCAATTGATTTAAATGTTCTAGTATATCACGGTTAAATTCAAATGCTGAATTTTATTTACCTTTTCTCTTCCAGTCAAAGTCCAAATCTGCTTTTAACTTTTTAACTTCCTTCCCTACAGAAATATTATTACCCCGTACTTCTTCACGTAAAGAATTAACATCGTCGTTGTGCCTTTGTAACTGCTGTGTTATTTGCAATAACTGCTGTTGGATTAAATCTGAAGTACTGTTAGAATTTTCTTCACTCATTATCGTCGGCTGTCCTAGCGCTGAATGACCACGTTGTACATTATACCCGAGAAACTCGTGCGCTACACAGCGCCACCTATTGCAAACAATTACAACGAAACAGGGGGAAATAATTATCTTCAATTCACTGCGTTCAAACGCAGAAAATTATATTGTTTAACTACAAATACGCTGAATAAATAATCATTGATACTAAGATACATATTTACCAAACATTGTTTAATGTAGTCAAACGTGAACCATGTTGAGAACGTTGTCAAAATTACAATTTATCTCTCACATGTCCTCTTTAATCACATGAAGATTTTCCTGAAATTTTACTACAGTTTCCAGCAGAAACTTAGATTAACAATGTAAAAATAGAAAAAAATGAGGGAAAAACATTATTATATAGAATTTCAATCTTGATTTTGAAAATGTTTGAGCTGAAAACTGTACAATATACCGTAATGTTATAAATATTCACCAAACTAGGGCATAAATCGCCGCACATCTCAGACATTATCACTTAACATATATGCCCAACTAGGGCTATCACTTCCGCCCAACTAGGGCTGTCACTTCCGCCCAACTAGGGCTATCACTTCCGCCGAACTAGGGCTATCACTTCCGCCCAACTAGGGCTATCACTTCCGCCCAACTAGGGCAACCACTTCCGTCTGAATATAACTTCCACCCAACAAAGGCAAACACTACTGCTGTCTAAAAATCTTCATTCTGTATAAAATAAAACAATGTTCAATTCAAACTTTTTACTCTTGCTTCGTTCATAATAACATATGTAAATATATGTATTCTTATCAAAATATGAAAATATACATTATATATCTAAATTCAAGGAAACTGACAAAAGATCTTTAAGAGTATCTTTGACATAACTATCCTTGGCAGTAACACTTTTCCAGCGCCCATGTCTTCTCCAAAGTCTATCACAAGTTTTCCGATTAGCACTAATTGTTGCCGCTCCAGAACGAAAAGAATGTAAACCGTATTTTGAATGATCTAACCCTAATTCAGGTAACATTTTCTGGAAAATTTTCCTCGTTCTAGTGTAAGACAGTGGATTATTTAATGGTTTCCTTAATTCACAAACGTCCAAATGTTTACACAACTTCACAGGTCTAAATAAAGGCAGAATTGCTAAGAATTTTTGCAGTTTGTAAATATCTGTCTAAAAGAGCAACTGGACAAGAATATTTTCCCGGTTTAGCTATTATAACATGTTGTCCATCTATGTATACATCAGTTTCTGACTTTTCAATATAAATCGAACAATATGCATCAAACAATTCTATATCAGATCGTTTTATATTCAAAGCTTTACTTATTCTTTAAAAAATCTGCATAACAAAGCACACTTAACGTAACTATTCTTAAATTTCCCAAAGAACATTTCTAAGAAGCAAATTCGATTATCAGTTGCTTTAATATGACAGGCGATATAGGCTCTTTCCTCTCGACTGGACGAGAGACCTTCCTTAAACAACCTTCTAAAAAGAGCTTTAACCAGCTGTCCTTGCATGGGTTATCATAAGAAGCAAGCTCATGCATACAACTAATAGAATAAAATACTGAATTCAATTTCGACTTGCCACAAGATTCGTTTTCAAGTTAAATTAATGACAGCAAATATATAGCTACAGTAGCTGGAACTGCCGGTTAACAAGAAACACCCCATGGCGAACACCATTTAGAAAACCTTTCAAAAGAATATTTAAAATTACGTAATGTTGATTCTTCTTTACTACATTACACAGCGTCCTTCACTTCTGAGAAAAGTCTAGGGTTACTTGGTAACAAATTATACATGTCTTTGACTTCTAATCAACGTGCACTTGTAAATAAACCATAATCAAATGGTGAACTAGTCTCGAATGTTGTTCTTGTTTTCACCTGCTTTTTGGCCTGTGGTATCACTGGTTGCTGCGGAAGATTCCAGCTATCTTGAGAAACCGGTGTTGGGTTGAATACATCCCGATGCAATGTGTCCCATTTGTCCACAAAGGAAACAGACGACTGGCCCCCCTGATGAAGCGTATCTTGAGCCTATTCCTCGCCTGAAGCTGCGAAAATTAGACTGGAAACCAGAATTAGTAAAAGAAGCAGAAGAGGACTTTGCGTTATCACGAGTTTTTGCTCTATCTTCGGCCCTTCGAATACGTTTGTCATCTTCCGTGTATATAAATGGTCTTTACACAATTTTATGACAATTATCGATGAATTTTTCAAAATAACGGTTTAGATATATTATTTTGACGGTACGCTTATCGATTGATTGGCTGTTAACTGGACGCAAACATAAGACAAATTTCTTGTTGGCATTTACTTGTCCCGTTATAGTATGTCCCAGTTAACATTAATATTACATTAATTTTAAACTAAATAATAATATGTTATTTTACGTGACGTATTTTTTGTACTCTTTCATTTGTATTTGATGATAGAAAAAACTCTCATTGATACCAGACTTAATTAACTTTGATTTCTTTTTGAAGAGGCATATGAAGGGAAAGAATTAGAAAACTATATATTTCATGAATACATATTTCGACAATGTCTTTTGTTCCAATTCACACTGTAGACAGTACAGAATCGATCTTTCTGCATTGGATGGGTCAAGAAAGATGGTCACGTGATATGTGGTGAACACGTTGCTTTATTTGCTCAGCACTTTTTTGGATATTTTTCCCAGTTTTGTGGACTTTTTGCGAACATTTTGTAGCGCTAAGCATTTTGGAATAATATTCTGGTAGTGTACTCTGTGAAAATGGGGAAAAAACCCAGTGAAATCTGCTTTCAAGCAAAATAGTGACGGTCAAAGTGGTCAGCTACGTCCTTCAAATAGTAATGGCGGCGACAGTATTGCGAGTGGTGACCAATGGGATATTCAAGGTCTGAAACGTAAACGCCGGTCAACAGGTGGTACTTTCAATGAAATCCATGAAATTCATAGTAATAATGAAAACATATTTATATCAAAAGATGTCTTTAAACAACTTTCAGTAGATGATAAATTAGTCACATATTTGTATATGTTAACTACTAACTCCCCTACATACACTGTCGAAGATATCGAGCAAAACATGAAATCAGTCTTGAAGCCAAAATGATGACCAAAATAAACGTTATAGATTCTAGAATATAGAAGTATTAACCAAGAGGCTAGAAGTCGCAGACAAAATCTCATTTTTCGGGGAATCCCAGAACAGAATTTTTGAAACTTGTACAATTCAAGTGCAGGCGTTCTTAAACGATCACCTGGATATGGAAACTTCTGACATTTGTATACAAAATGCTCATCGACTAGGCGCATTTCGCGCGTGACAAAATTATGCCAATTATAGTCAGTTTCAGGGACTTGCGCGATATTGAACTCATTCTGTCAAACGCGTACAAATTAAAAGGAAAACCTGATAAAGGAATAAATCGGGACTATCCGAAACGAGATTGTGCAAGTGCGAGGCAGACTGTGGTCGACATTCAAGGCGGAGAAGGCAAAAATAATGGGTTCTGTAAAAATAGCATACCCTGCCAAATTAATAGTAAATCGGAAAGTGAAAAGGACGAATTTCCTGACTGGAATGAAATCATGCAGGACTTCTCTGGGTCCCAACTACACGAGCGCACTCTACACTAAGAATCACGATCAACCTATGCGGAACGAGAACATTAATGCAACGTCCAAGCAACTACCGGTCACTACACATAATCCTTACTGGCAACATTGATGGAGCACACCTGACTCCCAAAATGATGTCGTCGAGCGAAACCGACACCGCTGCTAGTGACGAAAGTGTGGACGAGTATAGCAGCAAGTCGATGCTACAATTCAAGCCTTTTACAGGAGAAACACGCCAAAACACTTATTGCAGGAGGCTCACACAGCCTGGCGTGCACGACTCGATTCGAACATAGGTCTCAGGGGGAGATGCCTCGGCTAGAACCGGAAAAAACATGTGACATAAATCAGAGAAAAAATAGTGCTAAAACCTATAATGAATGACTATTCAAGAAACTGTAAAGTGAATATTAGTGACAATTATGTAATTTCAAATCGAAAATGATAGTGAAACCAAATTACCCATGTGAATGATAAAAACCTGTTAAATATAGGATCATTAAATGTATGTGGCCTTAAACGGCGATCAAATTTTTTCCCGATTTTATTAAGTGGATAGAAAATTTTGATATATTTTTAGTGTCCGAAACCAAACTTGTAAAAACAGATACTATTTTTGTTAATGGATATCACATTTGTAAACAATCCAAGAAAACAAAAACCCTCCGTAAATCGGTGGACTAGGGGCATTTTTTAAAAAAATAGTATTATACCTTTTATAGAAATAATTGAAACACAGTCGGATTATATTTTTTTGGCTAACACTTAGCAAAAGTTCCTGTGGTCTTGATAATGATATATCATAATCGGAACAGTTTATATAACCGCCTATGCAATCTAGATATTATAGTAATGACGAATTTTAATTTGTTTGAAAATGAAGTATTGAAATGTGTAATAAGTATGATATTGTATATTTGTTCGGGGATTTTAATGCTCAAACTGCTGAAATGTTAGATTTATACTACTTGCGATACTTTTTATCGCAACATTTTCGATTTTGATTCTGCCACTGTTGATTATTTTGACCAAAAAAGCAGCTATGCAACTAAGAGGTATAAGTCTTACAGGAAATCTAGGGACAAGAAAAAAAAATAATCACGGTTATAAACTGATAGATATTTGTAAAAACAATAATTTAGTAATTATAAATGGAAGGTTAGGATCAGATAAAAACATTGGCAATATGACTTTTAGAAATGTTTCAGTCATTGATTATTGGTATCATCATTAGATGGATACCCACTGTTAAAATGACTTCCAAATAACTGACCTTTGATAATTTATACTCAGATGGTCACGCGCGCTGATACAATGTCAAATTAGAACTAAAAGCGTTATGTCAAACAATCATTTATTAATAAAAATACAAGCAAACCCAAAATGGAACAATGAACTTGCAAGTCATTTTGTTAGAAATAAAAAATACTGAAAATATTATTAAAAATAAATAATGAGATTTGTCAAATGTCTTGAACACGTTGATCAAATTCATATAGATGATTTATCTTCCAAACTGGCTAACATTTTTCTTAGTAGTGCCAACATAACTTTTTCCCGAAAAAGAAAAAGATTTCACTCTAACAGCAAAAACATTAAACCATGGTATGGGGTTCGAGTGTAAACAGGCAAGGAAACATTATAATAAAGCACGTAAGAGATATTATAAACATTTCAACTGAGGAGAATAGATTACGCTCACAAAGAATTATGTAATAAATATAAGAAAATAATGAATAAACATCTTGAATAAGTATAATAAAATAATGAATCAAAACTTAGAAATATGCAGGCAAAAGGACCGAAGGATTACTGGAAATACCTCAATAAAGTCAACAATAAAGCCAAATGTAGATATGCCTAGTTTAGAATCTTTATACGAATATTTTAAGGATGCTATAATAATGTTGAGCATGTAACACCGATGAGTCTGAAATTATCAACAATATCGATATATCGATAATAACAATACTTTAAATTGCCAAATTACAAGGGATGAAATAGAAAAATGTATTAATGCAAACTTAGTAATAACAAATCTTCTGGTTTAGACAATGTGCTTAACGAATATATAAAAATGCTCCAAAGAGAAAATGTTGCCCAACCTATGTCTCTTTTTTCAAAACCTTATCTTAAATACTGGAAAAAATACCTACTCAATGGTCTGAGGGAATAATTATACCTATCTATAAAAATAAGGGTGAAACAGACAACCATGAAAATTATCGCCCTATTACATTATTAAGCTGCATAGGTAAACTTTTTACATCAGTGCTAAATAACAGAATAAACTTGTTTTGGAGGCAAACAATTTATTAAATGAAAACCAAGCGGGTTTTAGGAAGAACTATTCAACTTTAGACCATATATTTACTATAAATTCTATTATTGAAATTTTGAGAAAAAAGGGAAAGAAATTGTTTTGTATTTTTGTTGATTTTTCTAAGGCCTTCGACTCCATATGGAGAGTAGGGTTATGGCAAAAATTACTAAATACTAATATCAACGGTAAATTTATGAGGCTAGTGTTGAACATGTGTAATAACATTAAGTCTTGTGTTTCTAAAAATAATGAAAATTCTGCCTTTTTCGACTGTAATTGCGGGGTACGTCAAGGGGAAAATCTATCCCCTGTACTTTTCTCACTCTTTCTGAATGATTTAGAGAAATATCTTGAAGATAGAAACATTACAGGAATTATATTTTCTACCCAAAGTCAAAATGATGAACTCATTAATTTCCTGAAAATTATAGTTCTTCTTTACGCTGACGACACGGTTTTGATATCAGAAGACCCGAAAAAACTTCAAAAATGTCTGAATGATTTTGTCACGTATTGTAATACTTGGAATCTTCAATATTAATGCAAGTAAAACTAAAGTATTAATCTTTGGCTCAAGGTCTGATAGAAATTTCTCTCTTTTAAAAAATTGGGGAGATGTCTTTAGAAATTGTTAGCTCGTATAAATATTTTTAGGGACATTGTTTTCAAAAATCAGGGCAGTTTCTTAAATAACAGAAAAACATTTAGCACAGCAAGCAAAAAAAGCTATGCACTTATTGTTTAAAAGAATTCATAACCTAAATTTGCCTATAGACCTTATATTTAAATTATTTGACCATACTGTACTGCCAATTTTTTAAACATATGCATCTGAAATTTGGGGCTATGAAGACCTAAAAATCCTGGAGGAGGAAATACATTTGTGAGTTTGTGCCTTAGGAAAGTCTTACATCTTAGAACAAGTACACCCCTGTATATGCTTTATGGCAGAAATCTGGCAGATACCCAATTAATATTACAATTAAAATGCAGGATGATTTTGGCTTCTGGAAACAGAATTAATATTAGGAAACAGAAATAAATTGCATACAAATATATCAATATATGATTAATTGCCAAGGATTTTGAATTTAAATGGCTCAGCTACATTAAAAGTAATACTTTCAAAATATGGGTAGGAATGACTTATGGCTAAATCAGACAAATATTCAGAGCAAAACGATCAAATGATTCTACATTGCAAATCAAATTAATGTTCCCAACCACATTCCATACCTGCCTAAACATGGCATAAGTCTAAAAACGTAACATAAATTAATATCATAAGAAAAAGGGTTAAACAATTAGTTTTGCGCAAAATACCTTTTCTCTGTTGACAAGTACGCACATTAATCCATGTTTGTTTTTGTTTGTACTAGTAAATAAACACATACTTTCTAGAAGCGCGACACACTTTAACTTCTGTCACGATTCGCACGATCTAATTCAAGGTCAACAAATTTGAACCAATCAGATAAGACTGAATAGACACGAAATGTCAATACTCCTACAAACTATCTATAGTCTGTTTTAAGATTCATACCATTTTCACACCTGTATAAATCTACGACTTCACCGTTTGGAATAATTCTCGCATCAGCCCCCCCCCCACTCCCCTCATCAATGTACTTATTATAATAACTGAATATTTAAATTTACTGAAAATATCGCTTTATAATACTGTTTGCATACACCACATGTCATGTCTTTTGAAATTTGCATTTACTCTGTAATCTCATATATCTTTTGATTTGAGATAATAAAGTATTGTTCTGTTCTGTTCTGTTCTGTAGATCAAAGACTGCGGATGTCGGTTCGCGTCGTTACGTCACAATCTCCACTATCCTCACTATGTTGAACACATGCGTGATTCAAAATTTAGGGTGAATCCTCCGAGTAGAAGTTACAAAATATAAAACATGGTAAATATCCATGGTACACAAATATAAGGCTATAAGTATGTCCCTTTGGGATAGCCGGACCTTTGTCGGATTCCTATAAACAAAGCTTCTAAAAAATATAATGTCCCTTATGGAACGCCATACACACTGGTATAATAAATTCAACGTTGATTATATATCATAGCATGTTGTAAGATATAAAACATGAAGCCAGATCGGTCTATATCTTGATCATTGTTCGAAGGATTACATAATAATTTGGTACAAATGTTCACCATGATAGGGTGGGGTGGAGTGTAGCACACAAACCCAGTTCCGCCGCTCAAAGGTCAAGGTCACACTTTCACTTTGGGGTCATCGCAATACCAGTGTCCGGGTCACACTTAGGAGTCAAAGGTCAAATAAGATAATAAAACATTGAATTTTGAAACAAGAAAGACTTCAAAACCGATTTTTTTCGTAAATGGTGTATTCAATATGTATAGATCTTTTTCTCAAAATTTAGAAGAAAAACTGAAAAAAATTGTAAACAAATAACTTTTAATTTATTTCAACAAAGACGATATGATACTTGATAGTGTTCTTGCATTTTACGAAAAAAATCGGTGAGATTGATCTCAACAGTTCACATCGACTGTTCTTGTTACATTTGTAGATATTCAATAACATCTCAATATAAAGGTATTGTTACGACCCTGCTCTTGATATAGCCATTATATTGTTATCTGGTAGGATCCCTCTTGCAAGAACAGTCGATGTGAACTGTTGAGATCAATCTCACAAATAGGTTATCATAATTTCCTGCTGCTCCAGGTGACTGTCAATGTTTGCCTGTCAAGCCCTCCGTAGGCTGCTTCTCTGCTTTCAGATTGCTCTCTGTGTGTGTGCATGTCAGCTCTTATGTATACTGCAATTCTGTGCTGTCTGTTTGTTTGTATGCTATCTGCAAAGATCTGTGCAGCAGACTGTAGCTTCCCTCTCTGGGTGCTCGCCGTGACTGTGTGCCGTTCTTTTTCATGTATATCAAATATAGGTTATTCTGATTAAATATAAATCATATTTGCTTTATACATGTAGTACGTTTGTTTGGTTAATATGCCGATTTTATAACTTTTTTGGTCATTATTTCGACGGTCGATCCACCTAAATGGTTTTCTTGAATAACTAACCAGTAATAACCAATTTCTCCGCAAACGACCGACGACAGTTTCTATATAATTGTGATTTAGCCACCAAACATTTTAATAGAATAGGAAAAAATCTAGTCATGTCAGGCAAGACTCTCATCTCAATTTCCCCTCCCGTTTGGGTAGGGTAATTATGTAGATAAGATCTATTTTAATCATCATGGGCGGGTCCACTCGGGACGGATATTTAAATCTGAACCGCAACATATGACAGATATCATTATACTCACACTCCATTTACCACACTGATAGAGCATGCTGGTTGATAGACTACATTTTTATTGTCACGACAGGGCAATGAATAACGATAGAAAAGTCATATTCAGATGCTCGTGCAATGGTTATTTTTTTAGCCTTCTTAACGCTATGTTTGTACAACGCAAATGACATGATTGTATCATTTATCATATGAAACCTTTTGTTAACTTAGGTCCTGGATATCAATAAGTTTCAGTTTCAGTTTCATTTATTGGCAATCAGCAATACATTTGCCTTTGGCCATTTACAAACAAACAAAGAACTTATGGCAAAGACTATTATATACACAAATAACATAGACAAATAATGAAGTACAATATACGATCAGAAGACAGTAAAGTAAACTTTCAAGGGTATTTTGACGTAAACACAATGCTTCTTTTATATACTTTGCTAGATTAAACATATATATATTTTACTTTTATTTGACATCAATGCATTGAACTTTTGTAAAGTTGGCCATGAACACTGGCCTAAATATTTTGATCTAATACTACTGTAACGTGAGCAACACATAACAAAATGATATTCTGACTCTACTGCATTTTGGTTACATAGTTTGCACAATCTATTACTTCTTTCAATATTATTATATCTTCCTAATTCTATATCTAAACTATGTGAGTACAATCTTAAGCATGTCTAATGCTGCCTTAGCTTATCATTCAATATAACATCGAAGTATTTTTCAAAACAAAATTCAGTTTTATATTTGCAATAACAATCTAATTTTGACATAGAATTAAAATTTAAACTCCATTCTTGAACAAATTGATCTCGTATTCTAGATTTTATCAAAAGGTAATAATTAACCCTAGAATCAAATGATAACCTCATATTTGAAAAACCTAAATGATCTATAATAGAATTCATTCTACTAGCCCAACTAGAAGTACTAACATTATTACATATATCATTAAACATTTGATAAATAGGTAAATCATTACTTTTCATAATTTTTTACCTAAATAATGTAATACCTCTATGACAATTTGAATGACACACCTTATAAAATGTATGAACAATTTCCACAGGAAGTGACCGTAAAGCGTAGGAGACTAGTGCCAAGAATGAAGGCCGCCAGGGAGAAGGGGAAAAGGTCATGGATTGCTTATGATACGCTGTTCATCGACGGTAAGCCTGTCCGGGAGTAGAGGTGCGCCGGAGGTGAGCTAGCTATCTTGTCATGGAACGTGCATGGGTTAACATCTGACAAAAAAGCTCATAAAGACTTTGTAGATATTATTTCAAGTCACGATATATGTTTTTATATGAATCTTGGACAAATTCTAGTAGTAATGTTTCTTTAAATGGGTATATTTCATTCAATTTCTATAGAAAATTTCAAAATAGGGGTGCGCGAAGATGTGGGTTTGTATTTTAAAGAGCATTTAAAAGAAGGTATACAATTAATAAAAAATCACCACGATACAATCATTTGGCTTAAACTTGATCGTAATTTTTTCAATACTAAAGAAGATATTTATGTGTGTGGTGTATATATATGGGGTGCAGACTCACCTGCGTACAATACTTTTAAATGTTTGATTTGTTTGATTTATTAGAAAAATGATATATTTTTTATACGACAATTTAGGGGCTGTGTACATTCTTGGAGATTTCAATAGTAGAGTAGGAAATAAGCATGACTTTATTATACATGATACTTTGAATAATATTTTTGATGATATAGATTATGACCCCGATAATAGTTCATGCAGGGCCTCAATAGACTGTAAACATAACAGCCATGGTATAAGATTATTAGATCTTTGTAAATCATCATGTTCACGAATAGTTAACGGTCGTATCGGGGACACTAATCATCATACTTTTATTTCACATAACGGGGCATCTGTTATAGACTATTTATTATGTAATGAACGCAACTTTTCACTGATCAATAATTTTAGTATATTGTCATTCAATGAATGGAGCGATCATGCCCCCTTACAATTGAAAATATCATGCAACAATACACCTGATAAAGATATTATATTTACAGAAATGAAATACAATTATGTATATAAACAACAGTTTAGATCAGGAGTCATTGCTAATTTACCATTATTTAATAATATTGTTAATGATTTAGACAATAGCAGTCGACAGTCTGTCAATAATGCACTTAATAGTTTTACAGATGTATTACGAAATATTAGTGACCCATTATTTTCAAAAACATGTCAGTTTAAAAATGTTCATTGTTTTGAAGAAGAAAGTTGTATTAAGCATGCTGATTGGTTTGATGTAGAATGTAGGAATGCACGTAATAAGTATTTAGAATCTTTAAGGTTGTTTAATATCTCAAAGACAGATTATTTTAGAATAAGGTTGTGTGAAAATAAGTCATTTTATAAAAGTATTGTTAGAAAAAAGAAAAGCTTACATTACAGAAAGAAAATGTCTGAGATAGAAAATTTAAAGAAAGGTAAACCTAGAGATTTTTGGAAATATTTTAAAAAGAAATCGAACAATTTTGGAAAAAATATTACAGTTGAACAATTTAAAGAATATTTTTTCTAATATAAGTAACGACTTATTGGCTTGTTGCAATGAGGAGGCTATTTCAAAATTGTTTACTACTGTTATTAATAATCGAATTGAGAAATTTTGTAACGAACATAACACTATTTCGGATGCTCAATTCGGATTCCGTAAAGGAAGGTCTACTGTAGATGCTATATTTGTACTTATGTCATTAGTTGAAAAATATTTAAATGAAAATAAAAGATTATATGTTATATTTGTTGATATGATGAAGTGTTTTGATTCTATTGATAGAAATGGTTAAAAATGTATAATTTTGGAATACAGGGTAAATTATTGAGAATTGTTCGTGATATGTACCAGAAAATTAGGTCTTGTGTTAAACTTTGTTCAAGTTATTCTGAATATTTCCAATATGCTGTTGGTCTTCGTCAAGGGGAGGTAATGTCCCCTCTACTATTTTCAATTTTTGTAGAAGACATTGAATTGTATCTTCAAAACAATCCCGACTCAGGTTTAATACTAGATGATATTGTTTTAATACTTTTACTTTTTGCAGATGATATGGCAATTATAGGCAAAAGCCCTGAGGAAATACAGGAACTATTAGATCTTTTGTATTTATATTGTACAGAACAGAACAGAACAGAATACAACACAAACTAAAATAATGGTATTTAGAAAAAGAGGTCGTATTTAACCAACTGAGCAATGGAACTGTAATGGCCAAAATATTGAAGTAGATAATGATTTTAATTATCTTGGGACAGTTTTTATTTATACGGGCAATTTTACATTAAATCAGGAATATCTGAGTGGTAAAGCTTTGAAGGCAATGAATGTACTTCTTTGTAAATTGAAAGAATTTGACCTTTCTCCCAGAACATTATGTCAGTTATTTGACTCATTTGTTTCATCGATATTAAATTATTCATGTGAAATCTGGGGATATACTAAGTCTAAAGAGCTAGAAAGAATACATTTAAAATTTTGTAAAAGGTTATTAAGATTTTTGTAAAAGGTTATTAAGAGTTCAACCTAATACCTGTAATGCTAGTGTATACGGCGAGCTGGGAAGATATCCCTTATATATTCATAGGTTTGTAAGGATAATAAAATACTGGTTAAAAATTGTAGAAACTGATAACATTATCCTTAAGACAGTATATAATCAAGCTTTAGATGATAGCAACAATGGTCATAAAAACTGGGTTTCAAATGTAAAAAAAGCTTTTGAATGATTATGGATTTTCATATGTATTTGATAATGTTAATATTATTGACAAAAAAATATTTTTATTTGAATTTAGAAGTCGCGTTATTGATTCTTTTAAACAGGAATGGTATGCTACCTTAGATAATAGTTCTGTATTGTATATGTACAAAAATGTTAAATGTAGTTTTGAGTATGAACTTTATTTGGATATCTTGCCAAGATGTTTTAGATTTTACTTCTGTAGATTAAGAATGAGTACTTTGTCTTTGAGAATACAAACTGGCAGATATTCTAGAAATAGAATTGTTAGAGAGGAAAGGTATTGTTTATGTTGTAATGCCTCAGACATTGAAGATGAATTTCATTTTGTTTGTATATGTCGTTGTTATGCAGAGTTAAGAAAAAAATATTTGAAAATTAAATATACTAGAAACCCATCAGTTTATAAATTTTTACAATTATTGAACTCAAATAGTAAATATGAATTAATTTAGTTATCCAAATTTGTTCAAGAAGCACTTGCTTTGAGAAACACACTGTTAAATGTTGAGCGTTAAACATCATTATTGCTCATTCTCCTGTTTGTATGTCTTTACTTTTTTAATTTGTAGTATACATATTTATTATTTCATTGTCTTGTTACTAGATAAATTAAGATTAAGAATTTTGAAAATGTCATGATTGCTATTACCATTATATTGACGTTATGCTTGTAAATATTATTGTATTATAGATGATGTACAATGTACAAATCTTAATAAAGTATCTGTTCTGTTCTGTTCTATAATTCGCAGATATATTTTTATCGCCTTTTTGTATTTTCTGATCGCAAGATCAGTAAATACAAAGCTAACATCCACGGTCTTACACAAAATTTGCTAACAGACCTAACAACGCAAAGTAGTTCTCACTCAAAACTGCTTAAAAAACAGCAGTTTAAAAGAAAGAATAATTTTAATGTAGGCATTACAATGCATTAAAAGTTTAGATTAGTCAATAGAAATATGAGGTTACAACCACAAATTTCGCGGATGAATATCTTTTTACCCAATGAATAATGTTCGGCTATTTCAGTAAAGCTTAATCAATGAAAATGCTATTTTTAGCTATGCCGATTACCGAATACTCCAGAGCGTAGTACACAAATAAATCTGACTGTCGGGTAGTGGAATATATACATGTCGGACTGTTTTGGCGAGAAGATTTTCGCTAAATTATTTTCATCAGTGTAAAACAACAGGTTTATCGTGAACAAAATACCTCGAAATTAATAAGGATTACAAACACGAAATGGAAATTCTCAATTTAGAATTACAATGTATTTGTTTTTATTCAAGCTACATACGTATTACTTCACAGTGGTGCAGAGGTAGGCGCTCGTTTAGGGTGTGAGAGGCCTAAGGTTCAAATCCTAGTCGAGGCAACTTTTTTTTTGAAGTGTATTTTTTAAGGAAGTAGCCACGATATGCAAGGATAAAGTGTGGCTGTCATAAAAAATGAAAAATGATTTTTTGATGCAACTCTAGTCATGCAAAATTCCATATGTATCAATCTCAAACTGTTATAGAAAAAAATCTAAACGCAGTCGCTGCGTAAGATGAATTATAGTATAAAAAAATAAACTTATACAGGAAAATACATACAGATAGTATGATTTAGATTGCAAAGATCAGAAAATACCACAGAGCTTGCAGCCCTTTGATTTATATATACAACAATAATTCCCTTAGACCATGCTTCAGGATATACACAGTTATTATAAATATAGTTAAAGATTGAACATAAATAGGGAGATATAACATTGTTTACATCAATAAAAAAATCGGCTACATTATTGTCATAGTCACAACTTTTATATCTTTTCAAAAAAGATATTGTTTTTTGGACCTCTTCCACAGAAATTTCTCTATCAAGATAATCAATATTTCAGTTTCGTGACTCTCTTGTGAAAATTCATCACTTTTCC
>NW_026857091.1:0-39686 GCF_026571515.1 Ruditapes philippinarum | reverse complement strand
GAAAGGGTCACAACACCAGCTTCAGGTTTTCGACAGCACACCTCCTCGAAATGCTGCGTAGGCCCGTGTTTTCTTGCAAATGGTACGTAGACAGCCGCACGATTGTAATTCGCGATCGAGAAGACCTTGCATACGTATCCCATTGACGCATCGACATCACCAGGCCCATTTGGAATGGACCATGGGGCATACACGGTGGACCAAGCAACACTGGAGACATGTTCTGTTCACTGATGAGTCCAGGTTCTGCCTACACTTCACAGATAGGCGTGCTAGAGTCTGGAGAAGGTATTATCAACGGTTTCGGGCTGCAAATATTGTTGATCATACCGCTACGGATTAGGGTAAGTTATAGGGTGGGGAGGCATCAACTTGGATGGACGAACAGAACTGGTTGTGCTAAATAGAGGCAAATTGACAAGTCAGCCATATATAGACATCTTAGGCAACCAGGTTTGGTATGGACTACACGGCAATCAATTCATTCAAATCGGCTATAATGCCTCTCCCCTATAGGGCCAAGGAGGTCCAGGACTACGTAGAGAGGGTACCTATTGAGCGCATTTCCTGGCCAAGTCGCTCATTTGACTTAAACCCAATAGAATGCGGAATGAGCTGCATGCTAGAAGTTCAGCTCGTCAGTTGCAACCAAAAACAATCCAGTAGCTTGTAGCCATGTTGCTCCAAGAATAGGCAGACATTCCAGTTAGAACAATCAGAAATTTAATAGGGAATGTGAGAAGCGCTGCCAAGCTGTCATTAATAAATAACAACAACAACAACAACAACAAACATTAAACAAATTTGGAAAACACGCTGCATATAGAGGGGGTCATCCAATTTTCTAGCCCAAAATCAGTGTACATCATTTATAGGTTTAAACTCGTCCTTCAGCTGAATTGATAAAACGGTAAACCAACATTAAAAACCTTTCGTACGGCTTTAATAAAATCATCCTCAAAATATTCACACTTATGTGGTGCTTAGCAAAATATAAATAGTATATAGCATCGTCGTCAGCTTGAACAAATCTGTCCTCTGGATAATTAATTGCTTTGAAATTATTCGTAAAAGATTCTAGTGATATATCTTTTGGTGCATTTAGTGCAACTGATTCCTTAAGAATTCGGCAATGAATTGAAAGTCTAGCATTTTTAAAGTTGCAACTGGTAATTTATAAGTGACTTGTTTGTCTTTTTCATAATTTAAATCCCTAACATTCATTATTCTTATTAAAATAATTCTTGCTTCTATCATTACCTTCTATTGATATAATTTTCATTACGCCTATGGTTATTAAGTTTTTGATAAAAATCTTTCCTGCTACAGCTATCATTGATTTGTTTTGAGTAATTGTTATTTGATTTGATATGATTATTACATTTAACTGTTTTCTAAACATTGATGAACAAACGTGATCAATTCAACTTATAAAACATTAAATTTACTGTCAATATCATCATAACGTTAATCATTCTCTACAGATTGGTTATTGCAGATATTAACTCTTCACTATTTATTTTTTCAACATATAAATCTTTATAATCTTTATTTCTTTTGTAACAACTATTAAGTTCATTAAACTCTGCTTTGTTGTGGATATTTACAACATCAATGGTTGGGTACATACTGTCCTTCAAGGTAAACTCAACCAAACAATGGTCAGATAATAAATTAGGTTCATGTATTTTAAAAAATATGATTTAAATACAGTTAACAATTGAATATCAACAATACAATATAGTCCAGTCAATTTGTGAAAAAAATACTTCAGAAAATGGGAAAAGCACCAAATTTGGTAGAAATGAACTTTGACATATATAAGAAAAATTGAGCATGGGACCCACTTTTGAAAATCCAATATGGCGGGAAAAATCCAAAATGGCCGCCATACGTGTTAAAAATTTCAAAAACGCTTGTTTTTACTAAGAGAACTTGATAGATAGCTACATATCAGGGTATTGTAATCAGAAAAATAGTTGTTATTAGTATTTAAACATTGCTTTGTCTTTTTAAAGCTATTACACTTTACATATTTCATTATTTCTGTTTGTCATTAGTTTTCACGACCCTGGAAATCCGATGAAATAAAATATTGTAGAGGTTTGTCATCGCTGTCTTCGAAAGATGTTAAGACATCATTTTTTTACAACATTCTTTTTTGTTTACAATGTTAATTTACCACAAGGAAAAACTTATCAAACAGATTATACAAAAGTATTCAAAAATCCTAGCATAACTCAAGCAAACGGAAATTAAATATCTGCCCATCAAGTCAGGTATACGCCTTTCAATTTTATCTTGGTGATAGCTGTGAAAGGTATTAAGCAAAGAAGGTGTGAATAACAGAATTATAAGCTAACATGTGTCAAATTTTAACAGGCATTTGGTATTTGAATTGTCATATAAAAATATGAATTTTTATAAAAGAAAAAAACGAAAACCTGGCAGACATATATAATGTACATTTTGTTAAAGCAGAGATGTAGATGTTATCTAGGTCTCGTGACTCAAAGTATGCGTTGCTAAAAATTAATTCATTCTAAACTATCGCTTTTCTTCATATGAAGTACATGACTGTCCATTTGTTGTATAAAAATGGAACGCTGATTTTGTAGAAATTTGCAGTTTACAGACTCAGATTTTGACACACCTTTGATGAAATAACTGCTTTTAAACACTACACATTGGTTTTCGATTGATAAACTACTATTTTGACACCAACTTTCAAGACTAATCTAGTTAGAAGTTACACTAACTCATTATTGTAAATAGCATCATTTTTTTTTACCTTCGGGTTGTATCAAAAGTTAATATAATACCCATCTACCTTCTTTAATGCCACCCCTCACCCCCAATTATATGTCACATTCCATTTTGGTGTCCCTAAGAGTGCCCTGTGCCACAAAATATTACATTTAGTTGCTGGGTTTCATGCTTTTTGGCCTCCATTTTCAATCATGTTTTCCAAAATTCCAAAAGACATGGTCTTACAAGTTTTTATTTTAGACATTACAAAGTCAACAGCCCTTTATATGAAGACTCGGCATTTCCGCGCTATAATCAGATCAAGGAAAACAATGGACAAACGTGCTAGATAATTTGCCATATCTAGGCACTGTTTTTCTTCTGAGGGCCTCAAATGTTTGTAAGATTCAAGATACGTCACCAAATCTAAGGTTTAGAACAAATGGGACATTGAAAATAATATGAGTAAACCATGCTGCCCATAAAACATCAGATACCTAGGGTATTTCTCTCTTAATGCTGACAGCTCTTGGTCATGCTTATGAAAACAGACTTTGTGATGAATGAGTTGTTTGATATTATTTAGAGTCTCAGTCAGCATTTTGTGCTGGGTTTTGTTGTTATAGCTCAGCAGTTTCCAGACTTGACAACAAATTCCAAATTTTCGTTGACATGCTTAAACAAGACAAGAGTAAAGCATATTGATATTCATCATCAAGATTCAAGAACGTAAATTCAAAATAGGCTATAAAAGCAGGTTTTGTTCCTTTGTGACAGATTTGATCTGACATGTGCAATTCTTTTTATGATATGTGTCATAATTACGAACATTTCCATAGAATAAGAATGATGGTTGAGATTTGGTACAGTTTCGAAGCTCAAATAGTATAAACATATTAATGGTAATCGTGTTAAAATCCCAAAGAGCAACTTTACAAAGATAAAAAGCAAATATCCTAACTAAGGCTCTTTGCTTCCAATCCCAGTTTTGTAATTTTGTTCTAAAACAAAACAGAAAAGTGACATAGCTCCCAGATATCTAAATAGCAATCCAAAGCTGCATCGTAATATAAGCTACCCATAGAGCGAGTTTAGAGTCAATAGGTGAAAGCAAACTCATATTATTATTTGAAAACTGAGTTTCTTTTTTAAGCGACAGTGATCTTGACCATGAGCACACACACCTTGGTAGCAATACAAAGTTGCATCTTTAAATAAGCTACCCACATACTAAATTTGATGTTAATAGGTCGAAGCAAACTCAAGTGATTGAGCTGAAACTGAATTTCTATTTTTGTGTAACAGTGACCTTGACCTTAATCACTGACAACAAGGTAGCAACCCCAAGATGCCTCTTAAAAGCTACCCATACACCAAGTTTGTTGTCAATAGGCCAAAGCAAATTCGAGCTATTGGGCGAAAACTGAATTTCTGTTTTAAGCAGCAGTGACTTTGATCACAAACACCTTGGGCAATCCCAAGCTGCCTCTTGCTATAAGCTACCCAAACACACAAAGTTTAGTGTCTATAGGCAAAAGCAAACTCAAGTTGAGCGGAAACCAAAAGTTGCCGTCCGCTCACCTGCCCGCCTGCAGACTTTGGCATAACAACTACCGGTTTTTAAACCTGATTAAAACATTTAATATGTGACTTTAGGGTGAGGGCTGCGTTACGCCGCCTTTCCTTGATGATATTGTTTATCATATTTTAACGATTTCAGGACTGCATTCAATGAACGTTGGTCTCTGTTGTATTCATAGTTTGATATTTCTGTGATTGATTAAGCATGTTTAGTCACGGTTGTTATTGTTATCAAGTCTAAGGCTGTCAATCCTTTCAGGATTTTGTTTAACATAAACTTCAGATGAAAGTCTTACCTCAGATAGACTTCTGTCAAAAAGAGATATTTGATATCATTATAATACATGAAATATGATACTCAGCATCACCCATAGAATTTCAATATGCATAGAGCTGGCAAAGTGCAACACTACACACTCTTTAAATATCTTCGTAACTAAATGATGATTTTTTTTTTAAAAAATTAAGGAATACGCAGGCAAATTAATGACAATACCAAAATTATCTTATGTACTCAAATCACGCTAAAATGACATTTGTAAAAGTCCAATCATGAATTTCGTTATCAATTCTATTTATTTTGAGTTTGAAGCATAAATATAAACTAAATTTAGCCGCCGACAGAATCACCGATTATTGTCAAGTGTATATATTTTGAGGATTTACAGATTAATGAATAAAAAATTCAAAATGAAAATGTTGCCTGTGTTCCCCTTTAAAAACATGAAACTAAATATTTGGGTTATATCTTTAAGGTTGCAATCACTCTCAAATTGAATTATGAATAGTCCAACATGAAAGTGTTACATTTAATATATCTGAGAACTCAATGCCTACAGGACCGCGTGTGTATTCTATGCCTAATGAGGGTCAATCCATCCTTTCAGACACTATATAGTACCTTGGATACATACGCTTTTGTTCTTTCATTTTCATAGTATCATAGGATTTGTTTAACATGGAATTTAGGTAATATTTGGTGCTAGCAAAAAATTGTTGATTTAGCTGAAGGAAATATAAATACTTCCAGCTTTCCTTGCATTTACAGGGATGGAATATGTTAAGACATCCTATTCTGTTTGTAAATTATGTAAATTCAGACATTACAATTTGAATACTTCTTATATGGTAAATTGCTCACACTACACACATAAAGCATTTTAAGGCATTATATTTCATAGTTATTTGACATGATCGTCTACTTAGGATTACAACAAATAAATTGAATATGAGAAAATAATAAACAAAATGTTCAAAATACTGAAATAGACTGTTTTGTAATTTCAGTAACTTGTTACCATAGAAACAGAAACAATTAATAGCATTATAATTCTAACTAGTATCTTTGATTATAAGTAATGCAAATCTCTCATGTTAAGTGCAAACTGAGGTTATTTCCAGTATAATTGTAAGTATAAATAACCTCTACTGGAAAAGAAAGGTGATAATTCCATGTAATGGCGGCCATTTTTAAAAAATGGCTGCCATGGCAACCATCTTGGCATATACAAAATGGATCCCATGCCCAAAATGTTTCTTTTGCCTTTATTAACATCTGTGCCAAGTTTCATGCTTTTCCCATTTTCTGAAGTATTTTAGCATATTTTGTTACAAATTGACTGGACTAATAGTCTACAATACTTGACCCATTATATCCTACAAAATATAAGACCCCGACTGTTCAAGAATCCCTACCCACCCATAAGCTATATCACCTGTTAAAATTGATTTGATGAACTTAATGTTGAATAACACATCTTAGCAAGCAATTCAGTGGTGGCTATTTCTTTTAACAAAATGATAATTGATAATTCACTTATATCTATTTGCATTTATACAATTTAATACATTGCAAAAGTCATTCTTGTTTGATATTTCCACTGGATAGCTGCCAGCGGTATTACATAATCCCACTCATGTTATGTCACTAAGCACTTGTTGTTACTCAATCTGCAAAATATATGAAAGCAGATAAGGAATATGCTATAGACAACTTTCAATGTATATATTAATCTATAAGAAAATGTAACACCTTAAACTAGATCCCTAAAGTAGTCAAGCAGAGATATGTCTATACAGCGAAGTTTTAAAAGTATAGTATAATATAATTGCAATCAAACTTTCAAAAGGAACAAATCATTAATGACATTATTTTAAAAAAAACATATAGTATTATATATACTTAATTGCTGGTGTAGTTAATTCTGTGACAATTGCGGGGATGTCTTACTTAATTAAAACTGAATAAATTTTGTTCCTCAGATTCTAATATTGATTATCTCTCTATCTTTAAAATAGATTGTTATATCATTCACATATATCCTTTTTATTGACGACGAAACCAGACGAAACTTAAGTTTCCTTCAATCTCTTCTTGTCTGAAAGTTAGTTTATTAATTTCAAAAATTGTATCAGATTATTTCAGTCAACTATAAAGAAAGTGCAAGAATTATATTGAACACGCATACAACAAGTGTACTGTATTATACATTGTATTAAGAATGATAAATTAAACTTGTGCAACATTATAACTTTTAGTCCATATTTCCATTGTTTCTGGAGGAGGTCAAAATATCATTAGCCCATTAAAAGAACATCACTTGATATTTCATCATAGAATCTAATTTTGATAGAAAATGAAAATTAAATTCAGAAATATTGTTCTTTTGTATTCTTTTGTCCTTTAAACAACACAATTTCACCATTTTTTTCTTCCTCGTGCTGTCATAACATGTTACTGAATCATTTGGCTTTAACCAAAATTTTGGAACACGAAAAACAAAAGTGTGCAATCATGTCATAGATTTTATTACATGAGACTTCAGTTTTTAAAATGGAATGGAATACATATTTCATTTTAGTAACATATATATAATTTGACTAAGAAATTAAGAATGATTTCTGTTTCAGTAGGTTTTCTGAAAAAAAAAATCAAAATCTTTTCAGAAAACTGAGTTTATATATAGATTTAATTTATAATTACTTGTTATAAAATATCAAAATATAAAGGACAGTAATGAAATCATAAGTTACTAAGTATCTCTTACAATTGGTATCCCCCCCCCCCTCCATATTTTTCAAAATGAATAATAATGAGTTTAACAATCTAATGTTCCATATTATATGTTTAAGTTACACAATAAATTTCCCCCCGAAACACCAGGTCGTTGCATTCTTAAATATCATATCCAAAAGTAATTTATATTGTAATATATAATTGTAAGTTGATAATTGTTATTTTACATCAAACCTATACCCTCCAATCTTTCATAAAAAATGACCATAATGGAAACAATATTCCGGATGAGATATTTGCTCTAATGACATAATCTAAAGTAATATTGTAGACATAATCTAAAGTAATATTGTAGAATCCTACAAACTAACATTAAATGTTAATTATACTTACCTTGACTCTTTGGCATATAGGTACATTTCATTGATTCTTTATAAACATGTTTGGTAATATTAACAGCTATAAAACACAAGCTGAGGTAAATTTTGCTATAGGATGACAAACCATACACTAATACAAGCAGCTTATATACTAGTTTTGCCTATTAATGTTTCTGGAGATCATTGCTAATCACTCATTTCAGTCTATATAAGAATACGAATTGTATATTTTTGTTTCTTTATTTCGTTGCATAAATCCTTAAACATTGTGCGAAAGCGTTATTGCACAAGCACAAACACACTAATGTTTCCTAAGCAAAAGTAACTTGATTAAAATCCATGTATTTACCTGAAATATTTGAAATTGTTCTGAACACGTCTGACTAACTTTATATAGACGTCATGGTATTCGCAATGCATTATGGTATTGTTGTTGTTTCAAATAGTAGGCTGATTATAGACCAGAGAAAATAAATAAATTCACTTATCTAAGGAACCTGACACTGATATATATTTTCTACTTTAAACCAGTAATATAAACTTTGCCGAGATGGCCATTTTTCAAGTTAATCAGTATCTGCAAATTGTCTAAGACTGCACTCTATTTATTGGTGATTAATTATTTTGTTGGTTGCAATTTGGTTGTAAGCAGACCATTTTTTTGGGTGACCAGTCGTCTTTTTGAATGCATTTTGGTTGCTGTTGCAGAGTATATTTTAATAAGCTTGCTTTTTATCTCGACGCAAATAATTATGTACCTTGGAATTTTGATATAAGTATTTATTCATATACATCCACGACCGACCAGGACGAAAACAGAGACACTAGGATGCCATGTCAAAGTAGCAGAAATTAAGAAATTGCGATTATAGTAATGTGGACATGAGCGAGCCCGAGTCATTAGTATCAGAAAAGAGCCGCGCAAAATTGATGGCTTACACAAGTTGCTTTTGAGGTCACTGGGTCAAATGTCAAGGTCACAGGGGCCTTGACTCCAAAAACTTGTCTGCCCAATGATTCACGATTCTATTGACCAACGGATGGAGGTTAGTCATGGCCATTTAGTGACCCCTTTTGATTTTGGAGACACTTTAACAAAGGTCAAGGTCAAAGGGGCCTATAGTTAAAAAAGCTTGTCCGCTCAATTGCTTTAGAATGCTTTGGTTAATAGTCTTCAAATTTGGTTTTGTAAATGGTTAGGACTAGTAGAGGACCCCTATTGATTTTGAGGTCACTAGGTCAAAGGTCAAAGTAAGAGGCACCTTGGCTTAAAATAGCTTGTCCGGCAAATAACTTTAAAGACTCCTTTGACCCATAGTCTTTATAATTGGCATGGATGTTAGTCCTACCATTTAATGACCCCTATACATTTTAAGGCCACTGGGTCAAAGTCAAGGTCAAAGGGGACGTCAGATGTAAAAGCTTGCCCGCTCAATGGCTAACGATATATAAATACATGAATGAATAAAAAAAAGGACAAGACTCGAAAGCTATCAAGGTTTTAGGTCTCCTTATACATATTTGTACTAAGTAAATAAATAATGAAGTATTTGATTTATTGTTTAAAACAATGGAGCTTATTCTTATCAGATTTAGAATGAAAAACAATTCAAAGATGCGAGCTGCAAATTGAATAATTACTAGCAATTTTCAAAATATATTAGTTTAAAGAAAATAAATGATTAGGCAGAATGAGAGAGAAGTTCGAGAAAATTCATGATTTATTCGGATAGGTAAAAAATGGCAAATTATTTTATAAAACTAAGCTCATCGAAATTGGTTACTTTCAATAATGTATAGCCGAACTGCGTAAACTTAATAAACTGCATAATTTAAGGATCAATGTCATTGCTAAGATTCTGGTCTCCGTTTAGAAAGGTATAAAGTGTCGATGTTACTTTATCAGTGACACTCAAAGAAGATGTCGTGGGTACTATCAAGGCAACATTGACATTTTTGCGAAAGGGAAATATTTATTTCTGAATAAATGATGGTCTAGTGGGCTAATTTTGTTTGGAGAGGCATGTTACTGAATTGCGATTTCTTGCACCATTATAATGATATTAATATTACTTTTATCTTTAATTTTAAAGGGGAACAAGGGTCTCTCTTGTGCGTGAATTCAAATCTCTCAAAGCAGATGGCAGAATTGCATTATGGTTGAATTAATTATTGTGGGTATTGTCTGTATCTCAGAAACATTTTGTAAACTCTACTTTGACGTTTCACCACTAGATGGTGGGAAAAAGACGATAAACAATCTGGTGCGGGACCATTTCTCGTTTTGTCATACAAAATAAAGTTCTCTTTTCTGTTTTTTAAGTTCTTTCCTTTGAATTACACGAAAAGATAAAAGTTAAGTAGCCCCTGAACGTTGAATTTTATCATGTTCAAGGTTTTCATATTGTGTAGATGTCCCAGACTACATTTGTGTATTCAAAAAGAGGTCATATGAATGAACGCTATAAAGCTTCGATGGATCTACTGTCTAGTATAAATTTAATAATTTAATAATAATCCGTCGATTGAAAATTCTCAAAGCTGTCACTTATTTATATATCATTTTTGTGAAGGGTGTGTTTCATAGTTCGGCATGAACTTGATATTGCACCAGTTACTATCAAGGAATCGATTGTTGAGAAATACCATGGCAGGCATACAGTTCAATCCCTGCAGATTATTTTTTGACGTGTTTCGAGTCTGTTTGAACTACAAATGTCGATGTCAAACAGGACAATATGACAATCGGCGCGGATAAATTACAGGTGAAACCTCGGCCATTGATATTACTATAGAAAAATCAAAGTTACAACAAAATGTGTATTCGTGAAGCAGATTTATCTTTTGAAATGAGTTATTTTTGTAGGCAATTTCTTATTTATTTTTCTTATATTTCTATCGAATCCATATCATTTCAGCATTTCAGATCACATGCGTATGTTCTTTAAACACCTTATTTCTATTGTTTAACTTGCGTTGTTAACATATTCCACTTACTTTTTCATTTATTACACATGTAATGTTTTTTCATAGCCGTTTCTATTTATGTTATGTTAGTTACTATCCAGTTCATATATTCTTTAAAGGTGTGTATTTATCAAGAAATTCCTGTGATATTATATATCATATGCTATGCTTCTGTCAATTGTTTATGAATAAAGGTGTATAATTACTGTTTTATAGTTTTGTTGTTTGTACGATAAATGGAATTGTTGTAATAAAGCTTTCATATATACTTTCGCGTTCTGTAAAATTTAGACATTACGATTTAGTCTCATTTTCCTAATTCTTATGCTTCAGGAAACCAGTATTTTCATTTCTAACCCAAATTCTTACCCACGGGATATCACTCTCATATCATTTCCAATTAGTTCGGCTATTTCCGTTAATCAGACGGTCTTCGTGTTTACACGAATAATTTAATCGTTTACCTTTTTAATGGAAGAACATTTTTATTATTTGCACGGTGGACGTGAGGATCGATATTTGTTTGGGTTAAATAGACACTTCAAAATCATTTCTCCGATCATTTATTGCATTTTACAACCACTTTTTTTCTGATAACACAAAAAAGTAACATATAAATTTATCTATTCTTAAGTTTTTCATCTACCACTACATACACCAACCTTATATCTTGATTACTTGCTTCAAAATTTGATAACATTCTCAAAGATTGCCTCTACACAAATTCAATTTAATCCAATTTTTAAATACTCAGGGCAGACAAATCAATTTACTTTAACAAACCTTCCAAGCGGATTACTTCCCTTATGGCCATTTTATATGTAAACACAAAAATATACATGAATTGCTGATTAAAAAGATGACTTTTCAAACCTAAAATATATCAGAGCGAACTTGAGAGCTAATGTTCATCTAACATTTAGCTAAAGTCAGACTTTTAGTGAAACAAAACATTATTGAAGTATGAAGAATGGCAGTGTATAAAAATTGACATTCATGTAAATTGTTTTGTGAACTTTGAATAAACCAAAATTGAAATGTCTTCATCATTCTATCTACACAAACATTCAACTCTCATATAGTGTACAGCAATAAAAATCTGTTCTTAAAAAATATCAATAAATATTTAAATAAATGTATATATCCAATCAACAAGAATTTTAACAGCAACAGTTTCTTCCATTTCCATTTTACTTTGCTACATTTAAAAAAATGCAAAAGTGAATAGTCAACACAATCAGCATTTTTTAACTGAACTGAAAAAAGTCTTGCTTAGTATTTTGTTTTTATCAACATATGCATACGATTTCTGCAAGTCGAGCACTATCTTTTGAAAAAAAATAGATATTATCATGAGAGAGCACTGTGGATTATTATGCCTCTTAACACTATGCCTTTCATTTTATTTTTTCACAATCAAATTAATCTTAAAAGAAGGCACGAGGGATCATTATGACCCTTAACCACTTTGCCTTCATTGTTTATACTTAATGTTGTTTTACACAACTACTCTGTTCACTTTTTTGCACAAATGAGTTACGGACATTTTGCTTGATTCTGCAACAAGACCTAAACGAGAAATGGGTCGTCGAAATGAATAGATTTATCTTCTTTTGAGAAATAAATCCCGTTTAATTTTTGACGGGTGCATATGTGTAATTGCCTCAAAACTCATCCGTGTGAAACGGTAAAACATTCCGATAAAACTGGTTTTCGTAAGTTTACCAAGCTCGAGTTTTTCGTGCGTACATTGTAAAGGCTGCGCATTTAATGTTAAAGATTTTACGTGGAAACATCGCTTTTTAAAACTGCTCTCGGTATTTGAAATGCTTCAACAGTTCAACACAGCTGGTTTCAACTGTTCACCAATTCGTCTTTCAGTATTACTGATACAAACTGGTGTGTGCAGCTATGTCTATAGACAGATAGACGAACACGTGAAAACGCGAATCGTGCTGTAATACTTCCAGAGCAAAGGTATATCAAGGAAGCAACCGGTTGATGCTAGGACTGATGGATAGCGGCATGGCATGGTTCAAGGTGCTGATGGGAAATGACTCTCCTTAATTCACGCTATTCATGTAAAAGGTAATAACTTGCATTGATCTTTAATATTAACTTGATTTATTGGATAGATTATCAAGCAGAAATATTTCTTTCGTGCACGAGTTGTATAGTAATTGAGTGTGAAGTTGGCAGCTCAGCGGCCCAGTGGCCTAGTAGCGGCTCATCAGCCTGGTGGCGTGAAGTTGGCGGCCCAGTGGCCTGAACTTAGTGTTGTAGAAATTTGTCGACTCAGTTAATTTTGAAGTCATTTTAAAGTTACATTAAAGAAAGAAAGAAAAAATACATATTAATCTGTTAATAAAGAATAGCCTGGCAACCTAAAATTTTACAGTTATAGAAATTTTATAAAAACAATAAAAACGGCACATTGTGAAGTTCTTTAGACAATTCTGGCTATTAAACCAGCACGCCTCCAAATTCATGCTAAGTTTCATGATTTAAATTTATTTGAATGTATAATATTGTGAAATAACCAAAAGGAAGCAATTTGCACATTATCAATAGCATCTACAACCCACGCGAGTTGCCAAACAGTTGTCAAAATATGCATAAATAGTCCTCACTGCATTAGAACATGTAACGCAGTAGAAATCTAGTTGTAAATATTGAAAAAATCAGTCATTAATCGCACATTACATGTAATTCATTACTTGAATCTTGGATCATTCTACTTTTCCTAAAATCATAGTACATATTTCTCAAGTTAGATTTTTTTGAAATATTTTGACTCATCTGGATGCATGCAGCTTAAAAAGATATATAAAACAAGCAAGGAATCATAAAAGAACTTTTTGATTGTTTTATCATTTTTGTGAAGTTTGCGGCCTAGCGGCCTGTCGGACTTTGACAGGCCACTTAAACTAATTTGTTGTTTCTTATATTTGTTATTTCCTATTTTAACATCCGTAAAACAAGTTTTCTTTTCGGGTTTAACGGTGTCAAATTCTAAATATTAATTTAATATGCCGTTTTTATTAGTTATAATCCAAAGTTTCTCTAAAGTATTTAAATTGATTGATATTGTTAGCGAATTAAAGAGAAGTTGAAATTGTTTATTATATTTATTATATTATATAATGAATCAAGCAATACATAATAAACAAGGGCCAATTATCTTTAAATAATAAGAAATTGAAAATTCTTCTTTCTTCAATATATGTATATAAAAGATAAAGGATTCGAACCGACGACCTGGTTTGTAGTGTCTTTGGTCTGTTTAAAGGCACCTTAATTTTCCATGTTTTGTTGGAAGTGACCTGATTTAAAGTGCTAAGTTGTGTTTGTCAAGTTTTGTTTGTTTCCCTTTAGAAATCTTTAGCTAATAGTCTCTTTATCTAAGTTACTTCATTTTATTTTCCCGTTTGATCGTCTTACTGCCTATGTATTTTGATGACCAAAACCGTTTCATTTGAAAAAGGTCAATGGCTCTACCAAGCAATTTTTTCCCCCAGAGATTGTCCCCAAACATATGCTGTACGCACTGTGCGGCTGCATAGCATCAATCGGCATGCTACAGCGCATGTATATCGTTTATGAAGGAAAGGCGGGATAAACGATTGTTTTTTTTTTTATAATTTTAAATTTCCGCGTCGTGAAAACAAAAAGTTGCAAAATGGTTTTGGCACATCTAGTTATTAGTATTTATTTTCTAAAAGTCATGATACCGCAGCAGTATCTTTGTGCTCACTTTTTCATAGGTTAACCGTTTGTAACAGCACCTTGCGTTCGGTGGTTATCTCTTATATTGGTGTTATTGGGCGTGCGCCCTTTTACCGTTAGAGGGGGCCTGTAACCGTGAGGTCGGCCATTTAGCTGTCCATAATTTTGCCTGTGTCTTATTTAGACAGAGCTGCAAAAAATCAACTTGCCGGCCGACGCCTTTAAGTGGCTAGTCGAAAGATGAATAAGCAGTGTTTGATATGTACGTGTAGGTCCGTACATATCGCTTTATCGCCGCGTTGTCTTTGCTACATACCTCTAACACCCGGCTTTGTTGAAACAGACATGTAAGCCCCCCTGTCCTACCGGTCTGAAGCTTAGCTCAGGCTTTTTTATGGATTGCGATGTATATTATATAAGCAATATTTGCTAAGATTCCAACCCCGTTTTTTGTTTTTAAAATTTCCTTATTTTATTAAAAATGTGTACATGTACTTCTCTCGCTTTTCCTTCATTTCCACTGATGCATATTTCAGTGTAGACGAGATCAGACTGGTATCCAATAAAATTTTTTACCATTTCAGCGCAGGAGTTATGAAATTAATTAACGAATAAACTACTTGGGAAAACCCAAGGCATCAACTGTATCAAATCTTTACATTTTCCTTTCGCAAATACGTACATTCACTATGAAAATCATTAGTGGCGAATTATATTTCTTGAAATATTAAGTGGCCCTCAACACACAAAATGTGCATTTCGGTATTTGATAAAAATGTTGTCGTCAAGAAATATCTCATTGATAAGAGATTTAATGGGAACAGTTTGCCCCGATTTCTCTTTAGCTTTGTTATCGTTTTACTCTTGTAAAATGCCTCGCCGCTTTATACTCTTAATCGTTGACTTCTAAGCGGCAAGTCCAAGCAGTTTTAGCATTTTCAGAGCTTATTATCATAGTTTACAGCACTGTGCGTTGCTATGTAGCTTTCCATGCATTTAGCTGGAATCTGTCTTTCATATTTTTCTCATTCATTTCATATTTTTGACGATGATATTTGTTTTCACCAAAATGCACACTAAAGTCACGGCCATATTCTAATCATTCTGTGTTCTGTTATTTTATTCACAATTTACTATTTATAAAACAGTTATGATTTCTTCTGGGAAATATAACTATTTGTATTAGAAGTTTTGCGCAGTTCCAGACGGTGCTATATCTGCTATGTAAAGATATGTGAATGATGATCTTTGGTTCTACCGTTTTAATAGCTTAAAAATGCTACTATTGGTTCTACATTCATACGTATCTGCTATATATTGTTTTGTCCATTTATAAAGAAATTGAGTCATCTTAGATCCCATATCTTTCAACGAAAGATATCCCAGCAATAACTGAAGTTCCGTCTGCTTTCGAACCTTGTCGCTGGAAAACTGCTTAGTAATAAAAATACCCGTAAATAAATTAAACTCCTGCAAACTTGAAGATCTATTACGCGAACATGTTCATCTGGACCATGAAACACTTTTGTTACTCGGCCTAGAGGTTAACGTCCCCGGGGCGTGCCTGGATCAACTATTAATTAAAAATGTCATCGCTTTGAAGTCACGTGAAGTTTGAAATCTTCTAGATCAAGATCTGTGATATCTGCGTTCCCGAAAATTGCATATACTGCTTTCCTTGACGATTTCATCATAGCTTTATGAGATCCGCCAAATTGTGGTGCATTTGGTAGAGTAAATTTCCACTCATTTTATTGACAACACACACTTCTAACGATAGCACTTTGATCCAGTTTCTTGTACAGGTCTTTGAGTTCGTTAACACAACCGACAACTTGTGTCCCATTATCAGATAAAATAACACTTCTACGACTGATAAATCTGTTTAAAGCGATGAGAAAAGAGTAAGTGTCCCAGCTGTATGCTATTTCAAGATGTACATCTCTTACTGTGAAACGTGTTAATACACAAAGATAGCGCCTTGTTTTTCCATGACCTTGTTTTGTGATGAATGGACCGTCGTAGTCAACAGCAGTATTACTACGTTTTATTTTAGTACTTTGATCTCAATTTCTTATTTCTTCCCGGGCTGATATGACCCAATATCTACCAAACAAATTATGTTCTTCATACACTGCGATACCCTACGATGATTCGAAACAACAACGGACAACGAGAAGTGATTCTAATATCTATTATCGCATCGCATTGTCATGTGTCTGGCGGTTGTAAAGTAGATTTGATGCCGCTTTTAAGGGGAGACTACTTTGCGCATCAAATGTGTACAGCAGTGTGAAATATGTTTTGTATAGTCCAAGAAAGGGTAGTGAAATGATAAAATAAAGTATATGTTCTTAAAATTACGAAAAATTGAAACATATAGTTATTCTGTTTCAATAATTGCGCGTGGTTACGCATTTTTAATATTTATCTTTATTCATATATTTATTTAATTAATCTTGATTCATATATACATTTACTATACATTAATAGTTTTAATGAACAATTCAAATAACACAGGACATCGGGCTAAAACCATCAGGATATCGATAAACATTGAACAAGAAATATTTATCTTTTATTGTTTCAAGAAGAGAGAAGTTTCATTTTTTGATGTGTTTTGAAACTTGAAACTTGAAAACTTGATTTAACGCATATTTCTACATATAGAATACATATTCAATGGCGTTGTACAGCTATATACCTTATATGTGCTACTCCCAGTGCTACCATACACAATACTCCCAGCAGTGCGACGGTCACAGTGATTGGGTCAATCTCCACCAACATGTAACAATCTACACCCCTGCACCCCTGCACATGATAACACATGGGCTAGACTTTATTATATAATTGTACAATGTATGTGTTTTAAATTGTACCGAAACATTGCCGAGGTTTTTTCAGATTATATCGGGACATTATACCTCACATTTATTCAAGACTTATAAGCTATTTGAAACCCTCAACTATACAATATTATTACTCAAACGTTATGACCATATCTTTATCATTGATATTCTTATGATTTGCAATGTAATAATATTTTTGTTTCTCTTTTTATTTATTGTATGCTTGGTGATTGATCTGTAATTTAATTGCGATAATGTAATAGTGTACTATATGATTTTAATATAGATTCTATTGAAAATTACGTATATAATGCCGTCTTCTTCATAATCAAACTTATTTTAGCAATTTGAGTGTACATAACCGGGTAATCTCAACAGGTGTTACGTAAACCTTAATATAACATATATGGCTTTTAGTGGTTAAGATCAAGAAAAGATATCAAAAGAGAATCTCTAATTTTCACCCGGTTCATCCATCATAATTTATACAGTATTAGCTTAACATGTAGTTGGATTTGATCCCTGGATTTGTATATCACTTGACACATTTTATCTGGCATCATGCCTTCTTATCGCAGATGCCGTCTTTATATTATCATTACTATAATTATAATAGTAATAATGAAACAAAACGCATTCTTAAAACGATTAAAATGCATTGAATTTTCGGGAAAATTGTAGTTGTAGAAATATAAATTCTAAATTGTTTACGTGAAGATGTATCAGAACTGTAAAAGAAAAATATATACTAGGCATTAATATTTCAAAGTGTGCACCTAAAATGCATCAGAAGTTATCATTTAACATGTAGATTTTTTTCTTGCGGAAGAAGCCCCTCACAGGTTAACAAAGCAAGTTTAAGGCATATTATTCCTCATAAACTAATGAATATTTCCTATTTCAAATTGAGTTTTATAACTTTAGAGAAAATTATTTTAAAGCATTTAGGTATCAACTGAATAAATGCTAAATATGAAGTGGTTTGTCACAAAAGAAACAAGAACGCGTTTGTTAAACACAAATGCCCCCGGCTCAGATTCTTAAATCAAACTTGCCGAAATAGGTTAACCAGACAAGGCCCTATTTTCAAAGTGAAAAAAAGGGAAATAACTGGGAAATATGGATGTCACAGTTATATAACATGACAATATCATGTATAGATAAGTAAGTGTGAAAATTATAAAGCCATTAGTATAGATAGAACTCAAGATTAGAGTGACCATTATTCATTTTCTGTTCTGAAAAGGGCAATAACTTGGTAAATATGAAAGCCAGAAATATGTAACTTGCCCAGATCATGTACTTTGTATTGATAAGTAGGTGTGTAAACTTAGAAGTCAAAAGTACAGGTAGAACTTAAGAAAAATCCAACTTGCCGTTCTAGGTTAACCTCGTAAGGACAGACGGACAGACGGACGGACGGACGGTTCAATTACTATATGCCCGGGGGCATATAAATGTCAACAAAGTAGCCTATTGACATCCATAACAATACTTTACTCAGTATCAGTATAATTGAACTAATTTCAAATGGCGCCTGAATCAAGAGATGGTAAGGTAACTAGCAAATTAATACCTTCAAAGTTTCTGGAAACTATACAAAAAAGGTTTTGAGAAATAAAATAAAAGCATAATGCGCTTTTAAATAAAGGGATGGAAATACTTTACAGAACTGTCTTGACATGCACACATGATTTGAAATACTATAAATTCGATAATAATTTAAGAAATAGAAATAAAAGTTGTGTAAAAGGCCATAGACAATTCAATATCCAAATTCTATTCCATATGTATAGTTCTACAAAATACCCAGGAGTTCAAAAAAACGCGCCTTTAAGAACGGCTCTTTTGTCTGATCCAAATAATATCAAAATGAACCATTTTGTTACACATATGCATGAATATGGTAGATCTTTGGCCTGTGTTTTTAGAAACGATTGCATTAATTTCTAAATTATTTATTGCTCACCTTTTACTTTTGAATATGTAGTGAAAAAAAGAAAAGAAAACAAAAAAGAACGTTGAAATTTATTGCGAGCAGAAAGTTTAATATGTTTAAGCCTTGGAGGTAAAATTTAACATGAAGTACAAATGGATTGCACGACTTCATCAAAATGATCAATATAAATACTTTGAAAACCGATAAAATAGGATTCCTGTGATACCGTACTTTAAGTCAGACCCGTACAAGGGCCTATTTACGGACGTTTACTGTAATAACAAGTAAAGGTTTTGATGCTAAAGCATCAAGTCGCCGGATAGAAAAATGAGTGTATTGTCATAAATATAAGAAAATATCAGCTTAATGGTTCGAGTTTAAAGAATAGAGGAAGAATGTGTCGAGTATTTGTTTATACATTATAATACATCGTATTTGAAGCAAACTTGCTTAGCAATATTGTAAAGAAACTGCTATCATTATTAAATAATCAAGTATTGTTTTGCAATATTGACCTGAGACTCATTAATTTTCGGGAGGTGTTTCGTTAGTTTCCGTAACTTATTATGATTAAAGATTTTATTGATAGTATAGATCTCAATATTAAATCATTCGATTTTACTCGATGGCCTAGTGGTAAGTATGACGAAGTTGTGACATAATAGGCGCAAGTCCGAATTTTGGACAATCCCTTTTTGTAGCTTTCATAAATATATGCTTTATTATTTCTTTTAACTATATCAAACATAAGTTGATAAATCATGTGTTTAATTTCTAGTATTTTTTCTAATTTCATAATTTTGATTAATTATTGATATGCCTGTAATTCTACTTGTAATTTTACCGTATACATATACATTTGTACCATAAATCGAAATCCATATGGTTTACTTCAGGATTCGATAATAACCGACAAACCGGTCATTGAATATTTACAAAGTGACTATGAAATATATAGCCGACACCGTTTGCTTAGTGGTTAAGGCGTCCGCCTTCGGATAGGGAGGTCGAAGGTTCGAGCCCCACGGGGAACGTTAATTGAAGGATGAATGTTTCTCGTGGGACACCTTCCGAAATGGCCGCTTCTTGAGCCGCGAGGTAATTAAAATGAATGGTTACGAATTTCTATCCGCCTGGCATAGTGGTAGAAGTTGGGAGGTACATGGTATGCAAGCAAAATGTGTCTTTTAAGTCAGAAATGGCTGGCCTTTTCAGTAGTTGTGACACTAAAATAAACAAGACCTTTACCTTTATATATGTTTTAATTATAATGTATGAAACAATATACCATAAAAGTGGTCTCTACCTAAAAAAATATTTTTATGCTATTTCGAAAAAATATTTAATTTAGTTGATTTCAATATTTCCGTCGTTACATACGATATACCGTCCCAGGATGATAACTTGAGCCTTTGTTTACATAACAATGATTTATAACAATGCGAAAAATAGGTTAGGCAGATTGAAGCCTAATGAATAAAACACAAATTTAAACGAGGCATTTCCTGTGACTTGTTAGCGCAGTATGCAGAGCGTCCATGTCAGTGTTGTATTCATGCATTTACATGTTCGAATCATAGGTATGATGACATCTCAGAGTTTTTATATATATATATTTCTTATTTCCAAATAGTTTCGAATGTGTGGGATAGAAGATTATTTTACAAATGTTGGCATGTACTTGTGTCAATAGTTTGAGGATAATGTCAAACGTCAAGAAAGCGCATTATTAAAAATGTAAATAATACAATGAAATTAAGTGTGTTTATATTGATCCATGTATATTAAAATTATTATTATTTTTCGTAATCGCGGTGTGTTAAAATAAGTCGATTTTTAAAAAGAAATAAAAAGTAACAAAAAAGGAAGGAAAAGAAATAGAAATTAAAAAGAACAAAATATATTCAAACAAAAGACAAAGTGAATAAAATAGGAAGAAACACAATAACAGCAACCTCATTATAACATGTCAGAGCGTAGGTTCCGAACCTATGATGCATCACAACGAAAGTGACCTGCGCCGACCGGTAATCGAACCCAGGTCGCCCGACCAATGTAATATGTATATAATTATGCTAATAAAACAATTTTCAAACATCTTAGAATATGTAAAATATGTATTGCAAATATTTGTAATCATTAAATGAAATCATTACAAAAAATATGCATTCATTTCTAATTTGACTTAGATTTTATAAAAAATAAATTTCTTCTTACCTCCATTTATTTACATGAAATGTTATATTCGGTAATATCTTTATAAATAATGCTTTTTGGAAATAACAATATTCGAGCCGTGTCACGACAAAACCAACATAATGGGCTTGCGACCAGCATGGATCCAGATCCGCGCAGTCTGATCATTATCCATGCTGTTCGCTTACCAACTCTATTACAAAGGAGAAACTGACAGCGAACAGCATGGATCCTGATCAGACTGCGCGGATGCGCAGGCTGGTCTTGATCCATGCTGGTCGCAAACGCACTATATTGGTTTTGTCGTGACGCGGCTCATTTATAAATCTTAATTTGAGAAACATATGATATAAACATACAAAAATGTGTTCCAGGATCTTTAAATTAAACCTGCTTCAAACTAACTTATACATTAACAAAACCATTATTGTGAGTTTTCGTATATATATAGAACTATACAACATTAGTCTATTCACATTTCAGTCAATGTCTATGCAGAATATAATAACTTTGTAAACACATGGATAAATCCTTTTTTCTATGAGGTACATCTTGGAGAATATATAGACGAATGAATAATGTACTAATCCCTCTTGCATTTTAGGGTACAAACTCATGTTTCGTATATGAGTATTTGCATCTTCACCACAAAATCGAGCTTTAGTTTTAATGAAATGTAATTGATTAAGAATGATTGTTTATTTAACATGTTTCAAAAACATGTTTTCAAAGCAAATGTTCAGTCTTGGCATAAACTAAAGGAGGAGTCCGTTTGTTTCTCAAGCTGTTGTAACCCTTTATCTATTCTGAACGTCGCATATTTCCCTGGATTGGTTGTATCTTTACCAATTAGCATTGATATTGCTTCCACTCCTGATCCATAATCATCGTCAGCACATACCATTGCACCACTATCACCTTCCCTACACAGAACAGCTGTTGCATTAGCCCTGTTTTCGACTATGATGTACGTCTTATCATGGTTCCTATCGCGAACTTCAGGAATAGTTATAATCCCTAAGCCTGGTTTAGATACAGCACCCCAAAGATGAATGCGTCTATTATCAAGTTGCTTGTCTTCATATGTGCAATCTTTTCGAGTTGAAGGATTCCCACATTCCGACTTAAATCTTGTATCACACATGGAAATATCCGCTGGATTTATTTCGCCAGCTGAAATATCCAAAATCGGTACAACAGTGTCAGTATTTTTAATACATTTATTGGCAACTGTTTCTTGGATAAGTTTTGATCGAATAGAGGAATTCTGATCTAACAGAGATACATGCATGTCTTTTGAGTGGATAGCAACGTGCCTTGAAACTAAGGCACACATGTGACTTGAGTTTCTTTTCGCATAACCTCCTAAAGACCCATATGTAGAGTCATCCGGGCATGCTTTGGCACCAACTCCAATAAACGACTTATATGTACTAATAGCAGGAACAATTTCAAAGCCGTTAATTCCATTTTTTGCCAATACGCTTGCTATCGAGTTTTTAATTTCTTCATTGTCCACATCATCGACAAAGACCTGAAGAGTACCATATCGATATCCACAACTTTTTACGGAAGAATCAATTTTGTAAAGTTCATTTGAAACCTGGATAAAAAGAAAGAATGCAAGTAATAATCTTTGTTCAGCTAAAAACATAATTCTGTTACATATCATAACGTCTTTTTTCGTACAATTGTATATGTGTAGAATACCATCATAGAAAAACGAAGTTTCTTTAAATGAAGTTAGAATCGTACCTCGTCACCTACTTTATGCGGAAAAATTACTCTGACATCTGGTTTCTTATGTTCCGGTATTCTGCTTCTTTTGAAAACTCCCAAAATTTCTTTGTAGAGACGTTCAGAAGAATCTTTACAATAATCTACATTTCCTGCAATCAATATCAAAAATGCACTTACAAATTAAAAAAAAAAATACGCCATAACGCAAATTGTTTTCTTTTTAATTTGTTCCTATATATAACATTAGAAACTAATATGAATCATTACTATCGTCGACCTACTTACGATTGTACGTAGTGGATTAAGTTAAATTATTCAATATACATGTACATGTATAACCAATGCAAATAACACGAACTTGACTATTTTACTGCAGGGGGGTATATTATAGAAAGGGTTATTTTAAATTTGAAATAAACAATCGTAACAAAATTCTCCTTGATATAAACACTCATTTAAACTTAAATAACTAATTGAAATTAAAAGCTAGGTACTCGTTACCTTTTGCGTTTTTATTGTGTTCTTAATGGATTAATTTGAAAAGAATGGTGGCTTATTTTTGCCAAGTTCTATTTTCGCTCAGCAGGGGGCCGGACAAAAAAAAACGAAAATCAGTGACTTTGTCGTATAATTGTCATTTCGTCTTGCGAAAGTAAGACATGGCATAAATCAGGCACCATAGAAAATAGTATATGTTCTGTTTGAAAAGTTAGACAAACGTCCTTAAAAACCTAAATACAGAACCAGTAAGCTTTTTAGAAAAGAAATCACACCTTCTTTTCTTTTTTCAAGGTGTATGGTTGTCGTGCAATCTTTCTTGTTTTCAGAATTGTATGGAGTCTTTCTGTATTTTTTTCTCCTTATCGTCTTGGGCACACTTTCGTCTAGCCAAGAGAATACAAAAAAGTAAGGCGATTTATTTATGCGTTAATTCAAAAATTAAGGATGAAGTAATGACTACAAATAAGGCAAATATAATGTAATATAGACATAAACAAAAAGTTCACAAAAAGGAAAGCAGTTTCATTTAAACGATGTTATTGTGTTTTATAAATATTTAACGAAAACCTTTTTCATTTATATGTATCTACTATTGCGGTGATCAACTATAGGAAATTTTAATTTCAGTTTTATACTTGCCTTTTCTTATCCCATTTTTTCGATTGTGTTGTAAAGTTTTTTCTAATATTTCAGCATAAGACTTCATAGGTTCAAACATACTTTCTTCAAGTGTTAGACTTGCTATATCCTTTAAGTCTTCCAAACGAGAGACTTTGATATTTGGTTCTTTTTGAAAAATATTGTTGGCATCTGTATACTCTTTTGTATCAGTTCCAACAACTATTATTTTGCAGTTTAGATTATTGTTGTTGACGAAATATGTGCTTATCTTGTATGGAACGACAAGCACATCTCCACTGTCTTCTTTTTGCAAAAACTCCTCTGTTGTAAATGATTCAATCTTGAGATTTCCTTCTTCGTCGTCAGGAATAAATTCCTTTTCTACAGAAGAGTTGATAACTGATGAACACCTTGTTGTACGCTGGCTACACAAAATGAAGTATTTGTCTCGAGTTGCATTTTCATATGGACTTCGAATGCATTTATTCTCGTGTAAATCGAAATATCTTTGTTGGAGATCGTCCAGTTGTCTCTTTATCTTATTATACCAAGGAAAGTAAAGTCTGCTTGGAAAAATTCGTGTGCAATACAGTGGGTAAGACATCTTATATTCTTCAAACAAAAAGTAGTAGTATTTTAATTAAGTAATAAAGTGTTTTACTGTAAGATGTCATCAATCAAAAATTTATGATAATAATTATATACGCAATAATTTCTTTGTTGTTTTGCGAAAAACTGCGATTCATGAGTTATTTGCAAAAATTGAAAATGAATACTTATTCATCAAAATATGACGACACTAAGTTATCGATTACTAATACTGATTTTCAAAATAATATTTTGTTGATTATTATGACCGCTTCCATTGTAAAAACGACATAATGTCAAGGATTGCTTTTTAAAAGAATGTCCGTCTGAATACTGTCGCTGTGAATACTAGATATTCTTTTGTTATTTCGTATATCGTACATGTAAATGAAAAATGATTATGAGATTTGTGGGTTAGTAATTATGTATTCACCGTTGTAGTACTTTTGTGTTTAACCTGTACACTGTGTATATTGAAGAATGTTTATTTGATTATAAAAGTTTCTGTTACTTTGTATCTTTTTATATCTCGATTTTTGTGCCCCCACTATAGTGGGGGGGGGGGCATTTAGATTTACTCTTGTCCCATCGTCCGTCCATCCGTACGTCCGTCAATCCATCCTTCCCTCCGTCCGTCCGTTCCCTTTTTGTGTCGGACGTAACTCAAATAGATCTGACCTAGAGTCATGAAACCTTACAGGAATGTTGATCAATATGTTTAGTTGTGCACCTGAGTATTTTTGTGTGGATATATTTAGTATTTTAAGAGTTATTGCCCTTGACTTAGTAAAAATTTCAAATTTTCAACTGGTGTCGCACGTAACTAAAAAGTATTTTACCTAGAGTCTTGAAACCTTAAAAGAATGTTGCTCAGTCTGCATAGTTGTGCACCTAGGTATTTTCGTGTGGAAATTTATTTAGTATTTTTGAGTTATTGCCCTTGACTTAGTAAAATTAACAATTTTTAACTTGTGTCGCATGTAACTCAAAAACTATTTGACCTAGAGTCATGAAACCTTACAGGAATGTTAATCAGCATGTGAATGAGTTATTGCCCTTGAATTAGTAAAAATTTCCAATTTTCAACTTGTGTCGCACGTCACAAAAAAGTATTGGACCTATTGTCATGAAACCTTACAGGAATGTTGCTCAGCATGTGAAGTTGTGCATCTGGGTATTTTCATATGGATATATTTTTTGAGTTTTTGTCCTTGACTTAGTAAAAATTTACAATATTTAACTTGTGTTGCACGTAACTTAAAAGTTTATGACCTGTAGGCCTGAAAGATAAAAAGAATGTTGGTCAGCATGTGTACTTATGTACCTTGGGATTTTCTTGTGGCTTTATTCAGTATTAGTACTACGAGGGGTGATCCAAAAATTCGTGGACAATGTGTGTATCTCCATAACGTGACGTCCTACCGAGTTGAACTCTTTGGATATTATTAATCAATGCTTTTTTAATAAATTGACCAAATTTTAAAACACCAATTGCATTTGTTATCTATATATGACAACATAAAAACATTAAGTATCAAAATCGCGGCGCAACTTACTTTTTCGCTGTGATGTAAACGTTTTCATTTCATTTCATTTAAACACATGTAAAACCTGTACAAACAAAGAAAATTGCGGGAAACGTTATAATAACGTTGTTTTCATGTGTATGACGTCATTCTGTCAGAATTAGAAGACATTTTGAAGTTGCGGTTATTTTACGCTCGTGCTTTAAAGAACAGGTGCTAAAAACAGCTTTATCAAAAATGGACGTCACGGATCCAGCAAAACTTCGGACAGTTATACAGTTCTGTGTAAATCTTGGAAAGACGCCTGGCGAGACAAAAACAATGATCGAAAGTGTGACAAATAAACCGTCAGTGTGTCGTTCTCTAGTTTTCAGCTTGGAGCAGAAGTACTCATTCACCATATTCGCCTGATCTTTCCCCGTGTGACCTCGCCTTGTTTCCCAGGTTAAAGAAAGAGTTGAGAGGGAAACGTTTTGACAATCTGGACAAGTTGAGGAGCCACCCAATGCATACTGTCATTATTCAGCCAGGAATGGTATGCGAGTACATTTAGAGACTGGGTCCGCCGCCATGAAAAATGTGTGCGGGTTAAAGGGGAATACTTTGAAAAGTTATAAGGCAAAACGGTAACATAGATTACTTCCTATGATAGCATAACGCCGTGTGTGACGTCGTGAGCTGCTCCGCGTTTTGTCATGTCTATGTATATAAACTGTTGCAGAATCGTTAAGTCTTGTACAATCTTTACAATATTTTGAGAATTTGTAACTGTTCTTGACCTTTGTCCCATTTTTATCCCGTCCGCAAAGCGGGGAAGATATAATGGGAATTGCCCCTGTCTGTCAGTCCGTCCCTCTTATGTTTGGGGTAAATGTAGCTATGGGAACAATAGGTAATATTAAGAATTATTTCGACCCTATTCATTTCGTTTTATGTGGCTTTTTCTTGTTTTTTATGTGGCTTTAAAGAACAATAGAATAGTCACATAAACCATTTTTTGTCAGAACGTCAGTCCGCCCCTAACACTTTCGTGTCCTCTCCATAACTTTTAGTCCACTGATCCATTTTAAAAATAACTTGGCACAAGTGATCACCATAATGAGACGATGTGTAGAGCGCAATTATTACTATTAGGTTGCTACCCGAAGGCAAAGGTCACACTAAACAAACTGAAATTAATGCTACTGAAATGATTTAAAATAAAAGGAAAATAAAAACGCGAACACTTCTTAAAGAAATTTGACATAAATCTTGTGGAGGAAATAAATGAAATAAACTTGACATTTTTAAAAGCCAGCGATTCTTTTAATAAGAAAATGTATATGATTTAGTAAAAATATATCCTTTGTATTCTTTACAAGATAAGAAGATAAACATAGGCACTATGAGTTCGTTTAAAAAATAAACAATTGAATAGAGAAATTGATAAATTTCGCAAATTAAAACCAAAGACCCCAGGAAATATTGGAAATTAATTAAGAATAACTGTCAATGCAAAACTGAAGCACATATCGATGGAATGTAGCGGAGTTGAAGAATATTGTAACAGGTTTTGGCTGTGACTTTAACAATATCATTGTTGGAGAGAATGAAAACAAGTTTATCTTCGTCAGAGAGGTCAACAAATTTAGGCCTTAAGTTACGAGCTTTTTCTAACATAGGTAACCTAATGTGCTCATATGCATTACAAGATAATAATACAGGTTTTTCACATTCAACTGTAATTTTACATATTGGACATATCCTACTGTAAACAGCAATGTTTTTATATCTACCAGTTTCAAGCTTTATGGGAGCTACTCCACATCTGAATTTCGCTTGTGCAGACATGTGTGTACGTGGCAAATATAGTTTACAATAATGCTCAGTTTTGTAATCTTAACAACTTATAGGTTCTAAATTTATTACCACCATTCCCATTTAGACTAACATTCCTATTAAGCTTAGCTATCCATTCATCTTTATATAATGACATACATTTTTGAACAACTTTTTCACAAAAAGGCAGAGATGAGACTATTACACAACCACGTGCATACTCTGCTAAATTTAACTTTTCCATATGATTATTATGCCCCCACAATGTGGGAGCATATAGCGTTGCACTTGTCCGTCCGTCCGTCAGTCCGTCCGTCCGTACGTCCCGGAATCTTGTGAACGCAACTCCTCTTAAACCGGATGGCAGATTTTGCTTAATCTTACAGGGATGAACAACCTTAATGTGTAGATGGTAGTAAAGGAAGGAATTTTCGCTGCGACCAAATTTAACAGAATTATGGCCCTTTGTTGATTTTTTCACTAGATACTATGTAGAAATTTTGTGAACGCAACTCCTCTTAAACCGGATGGCAGATTTTGCTTAAACTTACAGGGATGAACAACCTTAATGTGTAGATGGTAGTAAAGGAAGGAATTTTTGCTGCGACCAAATTTAACAGAATTATGGCCCTTCGTTGATTTTTTCACTATATACTCTGTAGAAATTTTGTGAACGCAACTCCTCTTAAACCGGATAGCAGATTTTGCTTAAACTTACAGGGATGAACAACCTTCAGGTGTAGATGGTTGTAAAGGAAGGAATTTTCGCTGCAACCAAATTTTACAGAATTATGGCCCTTTGTTGATTTTTTCACTATATACTATGTAGAAATTTTGTGAATGCAACTCCTCTTAAACCGGATGGCAGATTTTGCTTTAACTTCCAGGGATGAACAACCTTAATGTGTAGATGGTAGTTAAGAAAGGAATTTTTGCTGCAACCAAATTTAACAGAATTATGGCCCTTTTTTGATTTTTTCATTATATACTATGTAGAAATTTTGTGAACGCAACTCCTCTTAAACCGGATGGCAGATTTTGCTTAAACTTACAGGGATGAACAACCTCAATGTGTAGATGGTAGTAAAGGAAGGAATTTTTGCTGCGACCAAATTTAACAGAATTATGGCCCTTTGTTGATTTTTAGTTTTCATTTTGTGGCAGCAAATGTTGTCCAAAAAATATTTGACCTAGAGTCATAAGATTGACAGAACAGTGGCGTGTGGGGGCATCCGTGTCCTATGGACACAGTTCTAGTTAAATATAAATCGCCAGTTTTTATACCTATTGCTGCTCTTGCGCAAACAAGTAGAAAAGATCTTATAATTAACTCTATTTACATCAATGCAGGAAAATGACTTATTACCCCAAATTGAAGCACCATATGAAATGACTGCCCAAACCAATGAATCATACCAATGAATTAACAATTTAACAAAAACATCATATAGCATGGACCCTAATGCTTTCGATTTGGCAATAAGTGCATATGTTAACATACAAAACGTTATCACAATATAATTATGACTTTACAGGAGAAGGTCATCATAACAAGTTATTCGTTAGAACGTAGGATAATGAAATTTTAATTTATGTTTGTCTTACATTCACGAACTTCATATCTATGAATTATATGTTCTGTTCTGGAAATCTTTAGCTACCCAGATAAAAATATTATAATTTACTATATATTAATCTATGAAGTAGCGTCACAACAAACATAATAATTGTTCACTACACTACATAAATCATTAAACTAAATTAGTTTATCTACATATCTTACCTAAATATTGAGGCAAGAGACATAGATTATATTGTATAAATTTCTATAATAATAATAATAATAATTCCATATCAAATATTAAAAAGATATCAAGACAAGCTTAGTGTAATTTTCACACCTTCGCAGATCATACGTTTCACCCATTAAACAAGGGAAATTACTCAATTAAGAGTATGTTTACACCTGCAAGATGTGCGATTATTAGTTATTTTAAAGTCAAGTCATGTCAAGTCAAATAGTTTATTTATGTCTCTTCATACGTACAACATATAAAAACTGTAGTGTAAAACATTATAAAATACGTATGCCTTTCTATACATAAATATAAGAGGCAAAACAATCTATACATTACTTAAAACGTTGCATAGCATCTATCTTAAAGGACCAAGTATTGAAATAATGACTTTAAATATAGGTGTGACACTGGGCAAAATCTGTTTGGATCCGAGAGGTCAATTTTAGAGTGAAATAAGAACAAAAATTGAAAACATCGGCCGAAATTCGGAGTACACAGGTTCCGGATCCGAAAGTTTTTTTACAATTGAAAATAGAACAAATAAAATTGGGACCGGACATTTCGTTCGGATAAGAAAGGATTCCAGATTAGAAGGGTTCGAATTAGCAAGGCTCCACTGTGTAGTTAAATAAAGTATACACATTTCATTTTTCAGTTAAGTGTTTGAAAAAGATGTTATACCCGAGACGATGAGTATTGGAATAGTAAATTCAATATATAAAATCAAAGGTGATGCTAGTAATCTTGAAAATTATAATTATACCTATTATACTCTTTAAATGTTAAGGAAAACTCTTTACTAGTATTAAAAGTAATAGGCTTACTACATATTCAGAAGAAAATGTATATAACAGGTAATAGTCAAGTAGGGTTTAGGATATTGTTTTCAACCACAAACCAAATATTTGTATTACATCATTCATCAAATATTTAATGAAAAAAAAAACAACAATAAAAATAAATTATTTTGTGCTTCATTGGCCTCAAACAAGCCTTTGATATAGTTTGGAGAAATGACGTTTGGCAAAAATTCTTTAACCTAAGAATAACTGGAATAATGTCTAAAACTCAGTAATGATATGTGCGATAATATTACATCATATGTTTGAGTTTATTCTGAAGTTTTCCCCTAGTTATATAGACGTATGCCAAGGAGAGAAGAAGAAGAAAGAAAAAAACACATAACTATGAACTATGCTTACTTCTTTTATAGTAACGGTACTAAGTCTTTGTGAAGACAAGATGGCTAAAATAAAACATATATTTCCTAATTTCAGATTCACTGATATAGTTTCCTACATAAATATGAAAAATTCACTAAGCTATCCAAACAGAAAGAGACCGACACATAAAATGACGTAGCGGTAATGGATAGGTAAGTTTACTACAGGTAAAAAAAACTCCCCCAAAATCATGTGGGTTTTGGTTTAAATTTTTTTCCCCCAAATCGCATGTCTTTTGTTTTTACGGGCTTTTTTAATTGTTTTTAAAGGCCCTATTAACCAGATATATGTTTAAAAGAAACTTTTCCTTTTCGTGAAACCAAAAAATGCTTTTTAACCAAACCTCGATGTTTTTAAAAAAATACTCATCCCAAATTTTTAACCCCGAAAAAATTTTTAATTTTTATACTTTAAAAACATATCAGATTTTTTAAAAAATTTTTCGGAGTTTAAAATAATTTTAAAATTTTTATATTTGAATACTTATAAAAATACCAATTCTAAAGTGTCCTTATTTTAATATAAAATGGAATAATAAAAAAAATTATAACACTTATTTCTATCTGAGAATTATAATTTATATTAAAAGACAGAAGGAAGGCAGGCGACCAATTATTTTTGTTAATGCGTATTATTAAACATTAACCTATTTAATGATCAACATTATTGTTTTCAAATATCTCTAAATCACCGATAGCTCCGCATGTCACATTTATATAAGCCTTTTAACATATAATCAGGCACATTTTTTACTGAAATGTCACAGAATTTAAACCTTTATCTACAGTCAGACTGTCGTGTTTCTATAAAATATGTGAGGGAAAAAAACAGGGAAGAAAACGAAATTAGGTAAAAACAATAGAGTTAATGAAATGTGTATATCCTTTTAAAATAAATGGAAAATGTGAGAAAAATACATTAGAGATTATTAATTGATACAAATTCGTTATTAGCTTCAAGTTTGTCACTAACATTTAAAATCCCTATTGATTTGCTTATTTGAAAAACAGTTCATTTTTTTTTATTTTTCTGTGTGTCAATTTAGGTTTACAGGTGGAGTGGGTCCATTTTCAATGAGTTTTCCAGCCAAAAAATGTAATCACTGCATTCTTGATAGAAAATATAAAGTTTAAAACAGTCAACAATTTATATAAACAGACATTTTAAAAGGATATAAAAAAGTTACTATGTAATCATTTGTCTCGTGTATTATCTATGTAATAAATTAATTTATTGTATCCTCACATTTAGAAACATCTGAACGCGCCTAAATTTTTTACGTTGGCATTGTTTTGCTTACCTAGATATGTTACCATTCACAGTGCAAACCACACCTCTAACTCCTCCCTAATATAATGCATTATTGAAATTAGTTAGACTGGTTAGACGACAGATTAAGTACATTTTATTAAGTTAGTACACATTAACCAAACTTAGACTTAGCAGAAATATGAACAATACTACACTGTGATTGGACAAGAAAAAAATGTTGATCATTAAACAAGCGACACATCGCCTGCGTAAAAGGATCGGTTTTCGTAAAAGGATCGGTTTTCGCTATCATACCTGATCTTTTTTCAGTAACAGGAACACCGAGATTTTATTACGACTAGTACATCATAAAAAATAAACTATGTTAACATTTATATAGGCTTTATAACAACTGTTAGAATTTCAATTGGCGGGGATTCATTTTATTTACACTTTCTCGTTTATAGTAACAAGGTGGGGCTAAGGGCGAGGTTTGGTGCACCATTAACCGGTTTAAACTCTCAAGCAGTATTTATGCTGCTGACCGATCCAAGGCAGCACCCCTCTGTGTTCCTCAGATGTATGTCTATGTTGTTTCATACTGTTTTGGTGACACTTGTGTCCCTTGTTGTTTTCTCGTCTACGGTATCTTCCCCTTTTCCCCTATTTTTTATTTATTTTATTTATCCCCTCCCTTCCCCGGGTCTACTGTCCCGTTCCCCTGTGCCCTTTAACTTTATGGGCCTATTTTTCAATCATTTATTTGTTTTCTTTTAGTTCCTTATCAGTTACTAATTATTTATGATTTTAGTGGTTAGCCTACCCATGCTCTGCCTTGTTTTTGTTTGGGGTCCTCCTGGGCTCCTTGCCACTGGCTCTTGTTACTGGGTCGAGTGAGGGTTGCGTTCATTGAACGCCGCTTTTCCTTGTTGATCTGGTTTATCATATTTTATGTAAAAATAAGACAAGTAACATGCCAACAAATTCCTTGTACTTTGATAGAATTTTTTCTAAAATGTTCTTATTAATTAAATTGTTACAATAAGTCCAAAAGAGTGACCGGCTGGATTTGTGTAATGGATCTGCCCAGCTTTGAATTTGGTGCAGTCCATTAAAAGTTAAAGGGATTCCAGTTTCTAAATACCAAAACATTTTGCGCTTAATTTTTTTATACAATGTTCACACATTTCTCCCTTTGAAACATAAATCAGATTTAAGTTTGACAATAATATTAACTCAGAATATAAAATGGTTTTATTTGTTGACACATAACTACGATAATGACGAACATAGCAACCATCAAAGGAAGCTGTATATGTCAAAATGATTCATTTTGACGGATAAAGCCCCCCCCCCCCCCAAGTATAAACATGAAATTAATATTCAGCACAATTATGTTCGCATCTTCCATATATATAAATAACACAAAAATCATTTTAATTAACATCATCATCATCGTCTGCCTTACAGGTCTGGTTGAGGACGTACAAACACAATTTTAATAAATGTTACAGCTATAAAATAACTAAAAAAATAACTAGCTCCTTAAACATCTGTTGTCTTAAATTACTATATACATTGTGTATTTTTATTTTAAGGGTATTACAAAAAATGCTTATGTTGTGTTTCTATAGGCCATCCGATAGCTTTGTTGAATAAAACAAGCTCATATGCCTTTCATAATTATGCGCATATATTTAATGCCCCGGTCACATTTTCACAGATAACGCCACGGAAGGGTTCACGGATTACTACGGAAATGTAAATGTAGTCCGCTACGGTTCCAGTACGGAAATACAACGGTATGAGAACAGAGTTTGACGGATTTACCGCCAAAATGTAGGTAAGCCCCTGAAGAGACACGGATTGTTACGGACCGACATGGTTTGATACGAAGCGACACGAATCAGGACGGACGCACTACAGATACGTTACGGTCTGCTACGGTATAAGCACGGGTTAGTACGAATAAGTACGGTCTAATACGGAGAAGAACGAATTGCCACGGATCTATACGGACCTATTATATCCGTCCGCAACCTCTTGCATGCTCATTTTTGAAACGCCTCACAAGAAAATAACATCTAGAAAACGAATTGCAGCAGAGTTCAATGATTCTGGCGGAGAGGATTCGACCTCATCCCGTCCGACCCCCGTGATATATCAGGTCCGATTATAGTGAATTTCTTGTAAGACCCCGGTTTCTTAGCAACAAGTTCGGCCATGAGAGCCTCATACTGGCCGTAAATGCCAACCTCTAGTCCACCATGGCCATCTTCTTTGTCTTTTTCTACTTGATTAAATATAAAATTGTTAATGAAAAATGTTCATCAATACTGCTTTTTTATTTTAAAAATGGTTGTTCATTTTACAATTACATTAATTATCGTGAATGTTAATGTTTTAAAAAGATTGTTAATTAATCTTATTATCTCTCAAAGGCAAGCGCCTGAGGCTTATGAGACACTTCGTTTTGTGTACATATTTTCTCCAATTTCTCGATCCAATTTTTTGTAAAATATGAAACCTTAAATGTTAGTTTATTACTAATGTATTGTAGTATGATATTAATATATATTTTATACCTCAAGCAGCTCGATCACTACCTCCGCATTTTGGGTCATATCAATATACAGTTGCAACCAGTTAATGATATCTTTTAACGCAAATATGTCTGTTTTTAACAAGAACGCAGTAATTATACTCTTAAAAAAGAACATGATACTTAATTCATTCGTACTAAACAGTGGTGGACCGTAATATGTGTTGCAACGCAATAAGCCGTATAAGACCGTGCTAAACCCTGCCTCTCCGTAGTACAACGTTTTAAGTTTCGTATTAAAACCGTAGCTTATACGTGGGGAAACAGTACAAATACGTAGTATTCCGAAATCCTTGACTAGTTGGGGCTTACAAATCAGTACGGACTAGTATGGTTTCCGTACGGACCAGTACGTATCAGTACGGTTTACCTGCAACATTTTCAATTTTGCCGTGTTGGACTTTCTTTAGGGATTCTGTTTTTATTTCTATTTTAATACGGACTAGTAGGGAAACGCTACGGTTGATTTTTCCGTACAAATTTTTGTGCATGTCAAAAATTGTCAAGGATCATTACGGATATACACGGATTTTTTACGATTGATTACGGTTACAATACGTAGAGCTACTGACCAGTACGGGTAGCTACGGACGAAGCCGATTTAATCCGTGGCTATTCCGTGGCCGTATTCTGTATGACCGGGTATGAATATATGTGACCAGGGTATAAATAACCTTTTTGTTACTTAAAGTTATATTCCTGGTCAAATTCATCAAAACAGATTGTCAAATTAACGCCTTATTGTTATCAAATGCATTATTTAACTAGTATTGACAAAGTTTTCCAACTTAGAAACGCTCTCTGTAACATTTCTGACCATTCTAAAAAATGCATTTTCTTATTTGACTGGGTTAGTCAAATAAGATTTATATTTTGGCGGGAAGCCATTCGACTATTTCCGTAAATGTTCGGATCTGAGTCACGTGGTATGATTTACCAAACCAAAATAATGGCGGACAATACATATTCAATAAAATGTAATATATCACACTTCCCAATATTGATTGTAATTTTGTTAATATATTTTGACAAAATTTAATGACATGGCTGAACCTCTCCTCCCCTTTGAATAATGTTAATTGGTCTATCATTCTTGGTAATAAAACAAATAAATCTGTGATAAACCAGCTAAATACTATATATAACAGAATAAGATGAAAAGGACAGTACCTAACATTCAAAAGATAACTCTTGTATAAAAATAAAAAATGTACTACAATAATTTTAACAAAGACATAAGTCATTATTCATGACTGTTCAGAAGACATATTATTATCTTATTTTTTCCTTTTCCGGTAAATGGATGTAATATTCTTTTTGTTTTTTTTAGTTTTCTAGAAGTTATAGATATATATCCAAATATCAACATTGGTGTGCTTCTTATAATGGTTAAGCATTTTATATGATCATTATATATTGTATGTAATAAAGTCTCAGAACATGTTAAATTATCCATATATTCAGAAAATGCTATATTAAATATTCATGTAAACTTAAACATAGTTTGTAACAATTTCAGATACGGGAAAATTAATGTTTTTTGATTTTATGAACTAAAAAATCCATTACTATATTTCTATATCATTATATATTGTATGTAATAAAGTCTCAGAACATGTTAAATTATCCATATATTCAGAAAATGCTATATTAAATATTCATGTAAACTTAGACATAGTTTGTAACAATTTCAGATACGGGAAAATTAATGTTTTTTGATTTTATGAACTAAAAAATCCATTACTATATTTCTATATGTTAAATCTGAAAAAAGAGCAAAAATTCTTTCACACTTCTAATTGTTCTTATCTGTTATATAAAAACATATTTTAATTAATCAAAATTTTTTATGGTGTTTAATTTTTGGATAACAAAAAAAAAATGAAATAATACATACATGTTGACTTTTAGCTGATAATTCTTTCAGAAATCATATTTATAATTATTTTTCCAGGGAAATTTCACTATACATGTAGAGTCACCGTACCAGTGCTCAACCAGTTTTTCACAAAATCACATAAAAACTCTTTCATAACCAAAGGTTTGCTGGGAAACTTATTTTTGTTACAAAGCTGGACCTTTCAAACTCACAATAAGCTAAAGCGTTTTAATAACACAGATTAGGATACAATTTACCACGGAGTTGTATATAGGGTATAAACCACTATATTTTTCAGACAAACAAACCAGGTGCTCGACCAGGTGGTTTTATCTCTATCAGAACTTTTATTTCTTAAAAACAGATATGGACTTTTTATGTTCAACAATTCTATTTCAAAAATATTATTTTGAAACCGATTTATGTTTTATTGTCTATAGATTGAAAATATGATAGCAAATATCTGATACAAAGGAAATGCTATTACATTGACAAATAAAGTGTTTATAAGAGTTTTGAATTTACATATTACTGGGGCGTTTGAGATTACTTATTCTCATTTTTTTTACTAAAATCACTCTGCAAAACATAGTTAAGTGTGATAATTGGTGTAATATACAAATGGTATAGCTTTTAGTGGTGTGTTCCCGATTTGTTTCCGTTACGGATGCCATATTTGTTTTACATGTTCATAGCCCTTGCCTTTTATGGAAAGCAGGGGTTTTGATAATTTTGAACACCTTTCCCATGGAAATCAATTGGAATCATAAAAGTAAAGGCAATTTAACAAATATTTTCCACAATTTGCCCTAAAGTATCATTTTTTCAGTGTTTTAAGATAGTTTTTACTGCTACTTTTATTATAAAAATTGTATTTTTGTACTGTTTAATATTGTCTGCAAAATGGCCAATCTTCTACCAAACTTGGAGTACTTGTACATGGTGTAGAGGTTACAGGTCAGGTACAAAGAGCAAGCACAAACTCACAGGGTTTTTCCACTTTAATGCATAAATCATACACAAATAGAAGTATTGGTCGAGCACTGGGCTGGTCGAGCACAGGTACTGTGACTCTATTTATGTCAAAAAAATCTTCTTTATGTCATGAATGTAATTGTTTGCAAGTATGTTTATATTATATATAATATTATAACCCATACTGTAATGGTATTTATTTCATATATTTATCAAATTTAAAAAGTGGAGGTGAAAAGACCAGGGTTTTGAAGGTGAAACGTCCAGGGGTGAAACATCCAGGAGGTGTAAAGTCCAAACACCATCTGATTGACAGGTGAGGTGATCATCGTTTTCGTTTGCATTTAATTTTTTCTTGGTCTTAGATCTACTTATAGAAAAATTTCACCTACGAATATATAAACACAGATATTGTGTTATAGTTTTTAGGAATGGTTTTGACTTATGATAAAGAAATTAAGCTTGCAGATCCACGACTGCTTATCAAGTTTTTCGTTTCACTGTAATTTTCGTACCAATAAATTGTTAAAGGTAAATAAAAGATCGGCTGAGCCTAATCCTTTACAATTTTTATGGCTGATATGTTCATTGTAACCATTGAAATATCGTTTAAGATGGCCAATCACTATCTTTTAAGAATTCATTTAAGACACAAATACAAAATTATTTTTGAAACTTTTATTTTCCCAATCACATTATTGTTTTTTACTGTACTGTAACTTGTACTGTATAGTAACTACAATGCTGTGAATAGATTAGCCACATGTGTCTCAAAAAGGGTTAGAACTAATTGGCTACATAACAGGCATTTCTTCAAAGCATGTTCAACTATCAAGGGTAGTCCTATAAATGTGACGTCCTTTGATTTTGAAGATGTTTTTGCTTTTGGGCAACCTTGACCGACACATTTAAGCAAATAACAAAGCCCGTAAGTCTGATATATTGATCTACTATCCAGGGTTGTCGAATCTTCAAAGAAATAAAGTAGAAAAATAAATGTTTGTCTGGAAAATCGCACCAAAAAATCAATATTTTTGTCTCATTTGAATCATTTTTGCAGTAAATTTCAGCACTTCACAATTTTGAAAAATAATCATGGGACAATAACCATAATTGTGCTGGAACGTTAGATAATTCTTATTGACAACCCTTTCTTCCTTATAAGCAGTGCAGCAATTCATGTTATTGTAGTTTGGTTTGAATAGTCAAGATTTTTAGGCCATGGTACTAGTATGCTATATTTTTCAATTACAGAAATAATCAATTTCATCATCATCATGTGTGCAATACCACTACCAGGGACATCAAAGATGACCTGGACTTCAGTCATATGCAGAGGAGAGTAAGTACACCATTTTTGTTTGAAATGGACAGGTTATAATAATACCTTTCAAAATTGCTATATAACTATTATACTTGCATAACTAATTTACTTATATAATTCATATAAAAACTGATTAATCTTAAATACTGCCTGAATTCATGTTTTTTTATTAGTTTATTGAACCAATTAAATGGATATATACATGTCAACATCATGTTGACCCATATATATCATGATCAGATATTCATATGATTTAAATATAAACAATAATGACATTTTTTAAAGTGGATTTATAATACTGTATTAGAAGAAATTAAAAAAAAAAGCATTACATGGTTAATTTTGGTCCAGTTGAAAGATTTTGTTGTCATCTTAAATGATGAGTTTGATATTTGTATGACTCCATAATATTATTATAAGGTAATTGTTCACTG
>NW_026857090.1:0-43184 GCF_026571515.1 Ruditapes philippinarum | reverse complement strand
TTTTTTATGATTAAACGGATCTTTTCCTTTTAGGATTTCTATTTTTTTTCTCATTTTTTTTTAAAAAAATTCTAGCATAAACAATACCCTTGTCTTTTTAAAATTTTAGCTCGTTCACGTCATTTTCACATTTTTTTCTGAATCGAAATCACTCAACACATGACAAAACTGAGCATAACTTGTTGTGTCCCTTATAACTTTTGACAAAATTACCACAAAAAATAATATTCATTCGCGTTTGGTTTCGAACTTATGTAAATTAAAAAAAAATAAATTTTTATATTCAGTTTCAATCCGAAAAAAAATGACATACGGCGAAAAAAAAAAGTAATCTAACTAAAAAATTTATTTGAAACAAAAACAGTAAACTTCAAAGAAACATTTGTATCCTCATTTTTAAAATAGTAACACTTGCCTGAAGATTATCTGACAACTAGTTTGCGTAACCAAAAAAGAAATGACATATTTCTTCTTGAAGATCCTTTACTAAATTTTTTTTTTTATAGTTTTATTAATAAATTTACTAAAAATTAAGATTTTCATTTTTGTAATTCCAAAAACTTTATTTTAATTATATTACCAAATTTACTTTCTTTGGTAAAAAAGGGGAGGTAATCAGAAATTTATTTTCTGTAAAGTCTAAGTCAAATTTTTCAATTAGAAATGAATGCATAATTTTACTGTTTACATATTATGAAAAAATTTTTGCAGAACTCATTTTACATTTTGTGGACGTTGAAAATTTTCTAGTGCATAATTATATAATATAAAACTTTTTTCAGTGGGTAAAAACCTTTATAAAAAACATACATGTTTTTTTTTAAAATGAAACTATTACTTACTCGGACGAACTCGGGTTTTTTTTGTTCAACCATTTTTTCAAAAACGAAAATTTTTTTACAGGTTATTTTATATTTTTACACCCCACGTACTTTTTTATATATAAAATGCATTTAAAAACATTAAACAGCTCTGTGTTTTCAACTGTCTGTTTTGGGGCAAAGTAAATTAAATTATCTGAAAAAAAATGCAAAACAAAGCTAGGTCTAGCTCTAGCCAAAAATCTGTTAAGGTGTGCTTTTCAATTTTAGTTGCGTATCTGACCCCAGGTCTTTGCAGACCCTGGCTTCCAAAATTTTATTCAGGGGGCTGAATATTTTTTTGCGCAGGGCTTAAAACACTTAACTATTGGTGAGGACCGCCGCAATTTAAACATGCATGCAAATAAACGCAACCATACTTGTACACACCCCCTTTTAAAAAAAGGGGCAAAAAATTTCCGAAAATTTTCCCATTCCTATTAGACAGACTTGTTTATGCCATATATAGAAACCAAAGCCTTACATAGGCCATCTTACAGCTGGGTATTGCCCATCCTAGGCTGAATTGTTTATCGTAGTTTTTTTCAATCTAAAAACCCCTTTTTTTTTTCCAAGCTTTTTTTTAATATAAATTAAAAAAATTTTTGGACCCTTTCTGGGGGAGCACCAAACATATTGCCCCAAAAAAAAAATACATCAGTACTTCTCCAATATGGCTTATATTTGGGAAAAATTTTTTTGGGGTTTACAAAAAGACCGTCCGTAAATCACTACCACAACACATCAGGGAAAATCTTGATAGTGAGTCATTTTGTAAGAGCTAGCTAGATCAATGTATTGACCTGACTATTTTTAACCTCTCAATCAGGGGAAATTAACCCCAAGTCTTTTGCTTCATATTGCGTGGGGTGAAACTGAAAATTGCCAAGGAATTAATTTACCTTTTTTCCCGACCCGTGACAATTGGGTAAGTTTTCACGGGTGGCATTTCAGGTTTTACCTCATAAATACGCTTCTACGGGCATTCGCATCCAAACCCCCGAGCACTTGCTAGTTGGGGTTGCAATGGAAACATAGTCCATCGCGGCACTTTCGTTTTTTCCGCATCCTCTGGATACTCTGGTATTTCCCTTTTTTTTCCTCTTCTTGCTGCATACTTAAAAAAAAATGGGGAATCAGTGATGAATCTCTGACAAAAATCAAATGATCCCCAAAAATGTTGATAGATGACACCAAAACATGGGGATTATCATTTCCCTAATGTTTTTATGAAATTGCACCAGTAGTTTCCTGAGAAGTAGTCCCGACAAACTTCTGTGTAGAAACAAAAAAAAAACACCTGTTTAACCAAGGGGGAATAAAATCAGCCAAAAATTTTTCAGCTAAAATGAGTGTATTATGCACAAGACTTCAAATACCATTCATCCTTTAAGTTTTATTTAAATTTAAAATGGGTTATAGGAATTGTCCGGACAAACTTTTTTAACACCTTTTTCTTAAATGCAAAAACTGGCCAAAAATCTCAAGAAGAACAACTGTCTTATATTTGCAAGTTTTTGACCTACCAATCGATCCTGAACACCGATTACACAGAGTATCTGATTGATCGGGAGTTAGTTTTAAAAAGTTTGAGTAAAACGTGAAACGTATTTAACACCTTTATCACCTTTTGTGACCTGTTTTCCACCTAGCAACTGCTTTGGGGAAAGATAAGTTATCGGTGAAAAATTACCGTTTGGGATTTTTCTCATCGGTGAAAATATTTTTCAAAAACCGACAGAAACCTTTTATTACGAAAATATGCAAGCTCATAATCCCCATATCGGCATCGGACAAAGAAAACCCAAAATATAACACCCCCAATCTGACAAAATTTTTAAAACCACCCCCATTTACTCCATTAACTTTAAAAAATCATTGGGCCCAAAAATCATTTCAACCGGAAAAACGGCAATAGCTTAAGCTACAGATCAATCATGAAATTCCTTTGAAACTTCATTATGAAAAAGAGAGTAGCCGAACAAACATTAAAAAATTTAAAAAAGGGGCCTAACTCAACGAATTTTTAACCAAAAAAAATTTTGCTAACAATATGCAAAAACTAAACTTGTACTGATCATTTTTGTAAATTTGGAAAAATGACCATATTTTATTAGGAGTTTTCCGGGACAAATTTTTGGGGAAAGGGATAGACAACGGACAGAGGGACGACGGGAAATTACTTATATTTCCCACACTCCGAGAGGTGACGCAAAAAACTTTTAAGACACAAATTTACTTACAAATAGTTAATGTTTCTACTGAAGTACTTTAAAAATTTATTTTTTTATCTTATTTTATATAATATCTAACAAATTGAACTCCTAATTCTATGGCAAGATTAGTAAAAAAATGCTGCAAACTTTTCTATCTTCATTTTCTTCAGAGAAATTCTCGAAATTTTTTGGGAAATTATGAGTTCAAGTCCCGGGGAAACTTACCCATTCGAATTTATTATCAACCAAACAAATTTTGTTACTTTTAGTCATAAGCAATTGAGACATCAACAGTAAATTAAACTTCAATCAAATAACTCATAAATTTACTATTTTTTATATCATGAAAATTATGAAAATAATATATTTAAATGATTTAATTCCCTCAATAAGAATATTCAGCAAAATTTAAAAGAAAGCAAAATTTGCTTTGGAGAAATTTTAAAATTAAATTTAAAAATTGAATTTTTAAAAAAGGGGCCCAAATCCCAGCCATCCACTGTAAAGCCCCGAAACAAAAATTCTACCCCTACCCTTTCACAAGCCCTCATTTTTTTTTAGATAAAAAACCTTTTTAAATATAAAATTTTAAAAGGATAAGGGGCTCCCCAATTTCGAGTCTATTTTTCCGTAAGGTTTTAAAACTAAAAACAAAAAGAAAAAAAACTTTAAAACCCAAAATTCATGAAATTTTGCTTCCACTGTTATATTTTACCCCTTTTCTAAGCGGGAACCCCAAAAAATTAAATTTTGGAAAAATTTAAATTTTAAAAAATCTACCATAGGATTTAAAAAAATCCCAAAATTTTTAAAAGCCATTTTTAAAGCATCGAGAAATTTTTTTTAAACGAAAAAGATTTTGATAAAATGCCCCGGAAAAAAATATAAAAAGGCAAAAATGCGCACAAGCAGTTTGGACACTTATTTTAATTAAAAAATAAAAAACTTATATAGGGAAATAGGAAAGTAAATTTAAATCAAACTCAGGAAAATAAAATTTGTTTTAAAAAAAAATCATTAATTTTCCATCCCAAAGGTAAGGGGCCATACTTTAAAATTTTTTTTCCAGACAGATAGAAAACATCTTATTAACCGAACTCATTTCCACGCATGATTACCTATTTTGATTTCTGCATTTTATTTACAAATTAAGCATAAACAATATGCTTTCTTTTTAACTTGTTTTGCTCGTTCCTACCCTCATTACCCCATTTATTTTTGGGAAAGGGGGGGAAAACAGTCTTAGCACTTTACAAAAAATTTCCCCATAAAAGATTTGTGGACATTAAAGTTAAACTCAGACAAAATTTTTAACCCCGTAAATAGTAAAAATTCCCTTGGGGTATGGTTTTGGTTATTCAAATTGAAAAAAAATTAATAACGGGGCACAAAAATTTACCAAATAACAGACCTTTTGTTAAAACCTTTTTACCTTAAATTTTACCCTTTACCTTGGGGATAGGGGTGAGGTTGCGAAAACAAATCCCTTTATTATTAAATGGGCTATTTGTCGAAGTATTTTTTAAAATTTCCTTTTATCTATGAAAAAGTTATGGACCGGACAAAAAATTTTACCCCTTTCTTTTGTATTGATAATATTTGACCTCAAAGTGCCCATCTTACCCCTTTAGGGAGGGACAGGGTTTTTTCGCATGTACATCTTTTGATTAATTTTAAAATTATGGCAAGTATTTTTAAAAAATTTCCCTTTATTTGAAAAAAAAAAAGTTATTTGGGCCGGGCAAAGACATTTTACCCTAAATAACAATTTTTACCTTGAAAAAGAGCAATTACAAAACCTTGACCTTTTTGTACCGGGGGGGTTTTTGCGCATTTTCAAATTCTCTATTATAACAAAACATTTTGCCCAAATTTAAATTTAATTCCTTTGATAAAAGATTTAAATTTTGGGCCGAAACACGAAATTACCCTGTTACAGGGCTATGTTTAAAATTTGGGTCCCAAGTATACATTGACCTTGAAAGTAGGCGACAGGTTTTTTCTAGGGCAAATGGTCTGAAAATTTTTGGGAAAAATTTTTCAAGTATTTTCAAAAATCCCCCTTTATAGATAAGAAAGGGTTTTGACCCGGGCACAAAAAATTACCCTTTAAATAGACAAAAATTTACCCTTTTTTTAAAAAAATACACCTTAACCCCGAAGGAAAGGGTTTTTTGTTTCGCATACATATCTTTATTTAACAAACATTTTTTCCAAGTTATTTCCCAAATTCTTTTGATAAATGACAAATTTGGACCGGGCAAACAAATAAAACCCCGAAAAAAGACTATTTAATATTTTACCTCCCAAATTGAAACCCTTACCTTAAAAGGATTTTTGATGGTTTTTTTCGCATGACAAAATGTTGATTATTGTAAACAATTATTGGCAAGTATTTACGAAATCCCCTTACATAGATAAGAAGATTATGGACCGACACGACATATATCCTCAAAAAGGCAAATGTTGACCCTTGAAATAAGCAAGTGCGACCTTGACCCTGGAAGGTAGGGGTCTGGTTGTTGCGCATGGACACATCGTCTTATTATAATAAACATGTTGTGTCAAGTTATTTCAAATTCCTTTCATAATGACAAATTATGGACCGGACACGAAAGTGTGACGCACGGACGGACAAGCACGCCGGGACACACAGACGGACGACGGCAGTCTATTTTCTATATCCCCCTTTTTTCTTCCAAAAGGCGGGGACAATAAATAATATTCAGAGTTACATGCTAAAAAATGATAAGGTACATACGAAAAAAAATACTGAATATAATGTAACTTAAAAGATATTTATTAAAAGCACAAACAAGAAAAACTTTACACCATTTGAAGAGAACTTTTTTTAAAGCTCATGTACACTTTGCCGTAATTATTTATCTGCAACTAGATGCCGTAAAGCCAGTAAGGTGGAAATGACGATCAGTCTTCTTTAAAAGAAACATTTATAACTTACTCGTCGAAACTGGAGGTTTCTGTTTCAACCAACATTATCTGAACGACGATTTTTTTTTACAAACGTTACAATATCTATATACCACGGAATATTTCATGTACAAAAAAACCACATCACAACAGCGCTAGCATTCATTTTGGTGCTGTTTTGGCAAAAATAGAAATAAAGTATCTGATTACACATGCCTTTAAAATTAAAGCTCAAACTATTTCCGAAAACCTAGTGTCCTGAGTAGACAGACTTGTTAGTGATGCCATAATAGAAAGACAAAGTACGGAATTACAATAAGACCCATCTACCAGCTGGTGCCTGCGTCATCCGTAGTCTGAATAATTTCATCGTAGGATCAGAACCACAGCATATGCAGAAACATTCGTGTTCTGTGGATCACTTGTAAGAGGCTAGCTAGATTTCAAACATATTGACCTACGATTATTTTAACTTTATAGATGCAGTGTAAGCACGCAAAACGTCCGTACCGCAAAACGTACGATATGACCGTTTTGCGCCGCCATATCGTCCAAATTTTCTGACTAAAATTTTTGCGCAAAAAGGCATGGTCCTGCCGCAGTAACGTCTATATTTATGAAGCGTTAATACATGTATAAACTTCGTTAATTTTGACCTGTCCAGTTATAATCCGCAGTGTTATTGGTGTTAACTTTAGCTCACCTGAGTATGTGCCTGTCTGTCCGTCCAAATTAACTTGGTTACCAGCCTTAGCATCTACATTACCCTAGCAATTTTCAAGAGTTATTGCCTTGACTTACCAATATCTTGTTATATTTCACATTGTTACCACTCCAACGCGTTTCATTTCTTATTCAATCTGACAATTTTCACAGAATAATTCTATGACCCATAAAATCTCAACAAAGTTAGATTATAGGTAAATCTACAAAAAAAAAAAAACAATAAACAAAACCGCATCTATATTTACCTTGTATGCTTTTCGTTCCTCTCCATTCTTAATTTTTTTAGGACAAGAATATGATAAACAATAAAGTCTCGCATCAAGTTGGCATTATATGAGCTAAAACGACTGATATGTGCAAGTTTTATTTGCTTCTTGAATAATAAAAAATAAAAACATATTTTAAAAGTCAAATTATTGAATTGGGATAAAACTGCCATTTTTTGTTATCAGATGATCAGATGTCATTCAAAACATTATGACAGGACGAGACATCTTGAATAGTTCAACTAAAAAAATGACTTGAAATGGACCCTGCATCTCCAAGTCACTATTGAATTTTGCGGAAATACATTATATCTTTGGTCATTACCAGATTATTTGGATATTAGACCATTCAGGACGTAGAAATTGAATACTGATATCATTTATCCAGAATTCTTGGCCAAGTACATGAAATGTACTTGCTTTTTATTTGTAATATTCATGCGATCTACCCTTGTCATGTGGCGCCTTTATTAGGCAGGTGGGTGATATATTAAGCGCCACATGACTTTTTGATTTCCAATTATTTCCTGCGGTCTGGAGACCGCAGGTATTGGTACCGTTTTACTTTTGAGGCATGGAGGAGCAACGTGACCTGTGTTTCGGACATGGCAGGAGCAATGTTATCTGTAAACCGTATCATGAGTTGGTTAATTGACTTTTCGAAAACCCATCTAAATGACCGTTTTGCCGTTACGTTACGCGATTTACTGTAGGGAAATAAGTCCGAATTTACACTTGAGAACAAAAAACTCTAGTACGTGATGTTTCTAATTTTTATAAGTTATTTCACCGCTACTGTAATGATGGGTTGAAAATTATCAATGTTTCTTTAATATCTATCTTCAAATTTTACAAACAATAAATTGTTTATACTGAAAATGTGCAAAATGAAAATATTCGTAGTGGCATCTGCCATAATAAAAAAGAGATATTTTTCTTGCGTAAACTTGTTGTTTACTTTAATTATTTATTTTTTTTTTGCTCGGAATTATTCATAAAATGCGTAGCCTATTTAATCATCTTAAAAAGAAATAATTGTTTATGTTCGACCTTCTCCCGTCTTCAACGGTCACATGCAGTTTCCAAAGAACCTCTTCGATTATTGCTTCGATTATTGTCAACTATAAATCCTGTTACAAACGTTTATGTATTCCCCCTTCCAAATAATGTGTGGAAAATAGTTAAATGAAATATCTTTATATCATTAAAATGTCACCGCAGAAACCATTTACTTGCTAAAAATTACATTGTTTAATATAAAATTACATTATTGCATTCAACAAAACGCGTTTGTACGATATTTTAAGGTATGCTTTAGAAAAAACTTTTTATTAATGCGAACACAATAAACTTCTTTTTCATCATTTCTATGCGAATTATGTTTGTATAATAGAACCTATTACACATTATCTATGTACTTATAGACGAAATGTTTTTGTCTTCAGCGACAAAATAATACGTTTTAGTAAAGGCACGGAGCTTTCCGCTTAACTATAGATTAAATCAATTTTTCAAAGTTATATTTTATGACCAATTTGCAAACTTGCCATTTACTAGATTTGTAGTTTCAAAATATTTGAGCAGCCGTCAAGCAGAAATGCGGCACATCGTCATGTTTACCACCAACAGGGGACACGAGTATCGGACCGCGAAGAAAAAAATATGACCAGATTGATAAAAAAAACCTGATGTTCATCTTAAAAGTGTCAAAAAAACCCAAAAAAGGAAAAATAATGACCCCTCCAAAAATATACTATAAACTAAGAGAAGGCCGGAAACTCCAATTCGAGCCTTACGAGCAAGGCACTTCATTTCCCGAGCCAGTTGTGAAAACAATTGGCCAGGACAATTAAAAGAAACTTTTATCAACTATTTCACGTTATATATTAAAGCCCTTCAAAATGAGACCGACCCCAAGTCTCTAGCCCTTTCCCGTTCAGAAATATCTATCAGGAAAACGAGCGAATTCGTGCTAAAAAATCTTTGGTAGACAGAAATTCGCGGCACAACAATTCGGTACGTAAACATAGACTAATACATGAATTGTCAGCTGCAGGACGGGTCAAAATCACTTAATTACTTAATAATATACTAAATACATTAAGTTGGACACTCACAACCCTCATAGCATCTGATACACGCCACAATTTGAATCATTAAACCTTTCCACGCGTCTTTAAATTCCTTTCTACGCCATTTCAATCAGCTGTTCGATATTTGTAACGCAGTCTTTCTGAATTGCCCAATAGCAACGAAAACACGCAACGTTTCACACAAGGATGCCTAATTGCGTAACAGCGATGAAAAGACCGTGTAAATGTTTGAAAGTCGAATCTCTGTGTATCAGTGCTACTGACGGTTGTGAGTGGTCCAACTTAATTATTTAAATTAGTAATATTATTTTAGTAAATGCAAGTTAGGTTTGACCCGTACTCAGCTCGACAAACATGTATTAGTCTATGCTTTACGTACCGAACTTTGTGCCGCAATTCATCTGACCAAAGATTTTTAGCACGAATTGCGCTCGGTTCCATGATAGATATTTCGATGAACGGGAAGCGGCTAGAGAGCTTGGGGTCGGCTCTCATTTTGAACGCTTAATACAAACGTGAAATAGTTGATAAAAGTTTCTTTTAATTGTCTGGCCAATTGCTTTTCACAACGGCCCGGCGAAATTGAATCCGCTTGCTACGTAGGCTCGAATCTTAGTTTCCGGCCTTCTCTTAACTTATAGATATTTTTGGAGGGGCATTATTTCATTTTTTGTTTTTTTGACACTTTTAAGATGAACAAAGGTTTTTTTTTTATCATCTGGTCATATTTTTTCTTCCCAGGTCCGATAACTCGTGCCTGTGTTTACCACATATTGCCATGATGTTCAAAAAATTGCAAGCTCATCTTTGAGAAAATATATTAAAATTAGTTACTGACCGATACGCGGATACACGTTCTTTAGGAAACCATAACGGGACTCAACCCACAGAACCTATATTACGCGTAAACTAACCCTAAACGATTCTATCACGCCGAAAACCTTACTCAATCGTTTTATTAAGCCATAACCCAGGAGACCATACCCACGTCCCCCGCGACAAAAGCTCTCTTGCTAAATTATGACTAGGCGACTTAAAAGCCCCATCTCCATGCACAGATGCAGCTCTCTCCCTCAAATATGGACTACGCCTGTCAACCCCCCCCCCATCCATCCCCCGTAAAATGAACGTAGAACCAAACCTCCAGTCAAACAAAGAACAGAAAAAATCATTCCACTTCTTGATGCATTATATGAAAAGCTATTGTTCAAAAGCCAAAGCTTAATTTTAATAGTTTTTGTCATTCACTCAATCAATCCCCAGTTCGTTCCGGTCGGAATAGCCGTCCTTCTGTATGTCTATGTAAGATTACATTTATTTCAATAATAATCGTTTTATATCTCTGCTGCTTTTTCCATACCATAAAAAAAACTATTCGAAAAACATCCTAGGACTTAGGCACACTTTCTTTTTTTAAATAAAAAAAGTCAGAATTCATAGGATCACAAAAATATGAACTTTAATAATTATTTCGGTCATATCTTTACCTGAAACATATGAAAACTGACAGAACCAATATAAGTAACGTTTATAATGAATATATTTTAATACCAAAATATGGACGATATGCGACGCATAGACACACTCTCGCCGCCAAAAATACCAAGTACGATATTCACCTGCAAAAACGTCCACCATTATGTACGATATGGCAACGCAAATGTCCATACGCGTACGTTTTGCTGGTACGGACGTTTGCCTAGTGTACAATTCAGACCACTGTAACCCCAAGATGCGTGAGTGTGCGCTACTAATTTGGTGGTACTGAAAATTTCGCTAAAGAGTCACAGTTACCTTGCTCCAGACCAACAAAACATTTGGTAAGTTTTTCCAAGACTGGCATATCAGTTGTACTTTCAAACATTTACGGGCACCGCATAACCTGGAACCCTTCCTTGTATTATCCCTCTTGAATGCATACTAAAAATTAAAAAAAAATCCTCTAAGATTTATCTCTAAGTATTTAAACTTTAATCAAATAACGTCATTGATAAATATTACCATTTATATTCATGAAGATTAAAATTGAGCATGGGCAATTTATAAAAATTCCAGTTGAATTCAAGCTATTAGCGAAAATCTGCCCATCCCACAGCAAGACCCGAAACAAAATAGTCGTATCCTACCCGTAACAAAATATCATAAACAAGATCATCAAGGAAGGCGGCGTTCAATGGACGCAGCCCACCAAGTGACCCTGTACGAAGAGCCACCGCCGCCGGCGGGGCAACGCCTTCGACTTTTTACTAACAAAGAAATGTTTGAACAAAATCTTAACGTCCTTTTTTATAAATTAATCGGTCTGTCTTGTCACATTAGTTTGTCTTATATTTTAAATAGAAACACGCGAATTCTATTAAATAGAAAATTCTAAAATAGATACACGTGGTGAGCTAGTGTTGACACGTGTGGTGTCACGTGGTTGACACATGGTGTCACGTGTGGAGTCACTGGTGGAATCACGTGGATGGAGTCACGTGGTGGAGGCATGTGGTGTCACGTGGTGTCACAGGGTGCTAGAGTCACGTGTTGGTTGTTGTTGCATGATGATGATAAAGTTTGATTCCCTTCAATAAATAGCAAAGGTTACAGCCAGTACAGCCAAAACCAATGAAAATTTCAATAATTGACACTTAAAAAGTCATGGTCATTAATGAGTGAAAGTCAAGGTCTTTCTAGTTATTTTTAAGGGTTATCCCTTGAACATTATTATGTTCAAGCTTTGAAGACAATCCATTCAAAAATAACAAAGTTACAGCGTAATAATAGACAAAAAAATGAAAATTCATGATTGATCTTCAAAGTCAAGCGTCAGTTTAGAAGGGAAGTCAAGTCTGGTCTGGTTATTTTTAAGCGGATATCCGTTGAAGATTATTATGTTCAAGTTTGAAGACAATCCATTCAAAAATAACAAAGTAACAGCAATAACAACATGAAACAAGCCAAATTTGGAACTTTTACCTTGAAGGTCAAGGTCATGTTAGGGATGAAGGTCATAGGTTTAGTTTAGTCTACTGAAAGTCTTGTGTCCAAGGGTTTTGTGTGGTCAAGTATGAAAAAACAATTACACCAAGAAATAAAAAAAGTTATGGATCCAGGTACAAGTTTGCGACGGGAACGGCAACGCCAACGCCGCCGCGACTATAGGCAATCACCTTTACTTTTTTTCAAAAAAAAAAGTAGAGGCTACAAGAGCCAGTGGCAAAGAGCCCAGGTCGGACCCCAAACAAAAAACAGGAAAACAAGCCTCATTTTTAAGATAAGAAACTTATCTATATTTCCAGCTCGCACGGCGAGGTCTGTCTTACCTAAGGGTTTTACTTAGAAAAACAATAGAGACACCAACCTTAAATTCCAAATACATCCAAAATTTTAACAGAAGCTGGCTTTCAGCTGTAAAAACTTGGATCACCTGTCGGAGCTGGACTCCAAAAATTATTGGCCAAGGGGCTATTGCATTTATATAGTTTTGTACAGTACTTGTGTGTATTTGTCACTCATTCCACTACTAATTTACCTAAACAGTAATCTTCATATAGGGAAAACTCCTTGATGGGTTCTACCTAATCGTCAAAATGTCACTGGGACCTTGATATATCAAAAGATTGAACGAGTGCATATACACAGGGGACTCATTCTTTCTATGTGGATGCATCTGAATATATCGTTGTCCTCGGGTGCCTCTTTGAGGCCTATAGCCTCCTGGTTATGAATGAATACTCTTTGTTAATTACACTTTATCAAGTTGTTGTTGAATGATTACAGCTGTTAATTCGACATATAAACGACAGCACAGCGGAATAGAAATGACAATGCGAGTGGCTACTAAGCTAATCCTGTTTTGTATTGTATGAATAGGTGGTATCAGGAAATGAAAAGACTCTTAGAGTGATTAATAATAGAAGACGATACTTGGTATCACTCACAAGTATGTTTAATTATTTCTTGTATTTAATGTGTACCGTGCGTTATAAACAAATTTGTACATTATGTAAAAAGAAATAATGATGGGATGGTATAAATTTACTACGAAAGATGACATGCATTTACAAGTAAAGTTATTTATTACGTCGTATAAAATAACAAGAGTAACTTATCATTTTTAAAAACAAGTACATGTAATTCTTTTTTGAATAATTATTGCTTTAATATTAATTATTAAGTACAGATGATATTGTTTGTAAATGATTTAAAATCCCTTATTTCTTTTCAGTGCCATGCTTTCTTTAATATTTATTCACTTAACGTGAAATAAATATATCTGACAAATTATTTAGCAAAAATATTGTTTTTATTTTTGAAAACAATTTTCCAATTACTACGCAGCGACCAAAGAACACCCGTAGCCCACTATCATGAATGTTCTTTTGATGTTATAACCAATTAATAGTTCTTAAAATTTAAATTTAAAAAACAACAACAAATAATTGATAAAACTTCGATGGATCATGCCTTACGTGATAAAACTAATTGAAAACTAATTATTGTACATCCTTGGGAGGCTGTACTTCGGAAAACGACACATAACGCTGTATATATTGCTTTAGTAAATATATTGATACATGTAAGTAAGAATCCACTTGATGTAAGAAACATATAGTTTAAAAACATTATAAAGTTGAACCATTCGCCTGGAAAGAAAACACTATGTAACTACAAAACCGTAAGGACCACTCCTACAAAAATTACAGCACAAGATATCAATTATACATAAGCGAAATAAAAACAATACTTATATTTTCACCTCACATCATCATGCAATCAACTTATTTAACATAAAAGTATTCTTTAAAAATATGTCATAGCATTTGAGTAGATCCCTACTCTGCACCTTTTAGTATGGGTAAGTGTTTATTAAGACGCACCGTAGAAGTCGTACCAAACTCTCACCCATATAACTGGCAAATTGGCTATCATATAAAAAATAGAGAAAGTGTCACCTCTTCAATTAAGATCACATGGTTTTCCCAGGAGTCGCGTACAAACGTCTTTTAAGTCTACATGTGGACGGGTCCAATACTTAATCTGGAATGTAAAAAAATGAATTTACTAGCCAAATACCGAAAGGCAATATCTAGCGATTGTTAAGCCAAATTCACTCCTGTCATATGAAACAAAATAATGGTGTTTGCTTCCTTTTTTTTTCTAGAAAAATAAAACAGTCCATTCAATTTGATAATTGACATTTTCTTAGAGTTAAAAGGATATCAAATAGAACTGTCTAATCATTTGTCTCTGCGAGCTCCACATATATATATGTTTGTAATAAATTTGAAGGTACAAGTGTTAATCAGCCTTTTTAGAAACACCTGACCAGGTTAATATAAAATTTGCCAATCACAATTATTCACTATCACGCACGGGTCTCTCATGAAAAAAAGCGCTTCACTAACACTGCCGAGTAAGAGCCAATTTGCATTTTTTTAAATAAGAAATATATTCGGAATTCATCATTATATTGTACGAAACTTTAATTTTGAAAAACAATATTTGGCCGCTGAAATGATTAATGTCACAAATAATTTGAAAACAAGAGCACCGCAGGCGGAGCATTATATGCCCGAAAGTGTTTTTTTTAAGTAAGGATGAAGCATGGTGTAAGACATCACATCATTAAATAAAATAATACCTCCTTCAAAAAGATCCCAATCTATAAAATTGAAATTGTGGGCCAATGACTAAAGTATGCTCTGGAAACTGTTTTCCATTTGAGGTAACAACGACTTTAACTTTGCCCAAAATTCAATAGGGTCTTCTACCCAATATAGACAATCATCCTATGAAGTTTGAACACATGGCCAAATAGGAATTAAGTTATGTTCGGAAACTGTTTTCAGCTTTTAAAGTAATAATGACCTGTGGCCTTTGACCTTTGTGACCCCAAAAACAACAGGGTATTCAACCAAAGATGGAAATCAGGCACACCTATGAAGTTTGAATATTGTGGGCCAAAGAGACCTTTAGTTATGCGTCCGCGAACTATCTCCTTTTTTAATAATAGGACCTGCACCTTTGACTTGTGACCCCAAAATTCGATAGTGGTCTTCTACCCAATAGGGCAATTCATCTATGGAAGTTTGAAAGTAGGCTACATTGAACTTAAGTTATGCTCCGGAACCAAATTCTAACGGACGGACGGCCAGACGGACATTCTAACAGGGAGAGTGTTATGTGCTACTCTATTGTTCTCTCTACTTGTTCTTTTTAAGCCACACCAAAAGAAAATAGCCACATAAAAGCATTACGGAAAAATGAATGACATCAAAAGAGAAAGAACAGTTACCCATTGTCCCTCATAGCCACATTATAACTGTCCTGTGACGTGCGGACAGACAGACGGACGGACGGACCGCCAGCGCGGTTAACATAAATATGCCCGAAATTCTTTCGGTAATATAAAAATTAAAATCAGAAACTTATAAATTGTGTGTCTAAAATAAAAGGCGGCCATAAGAGTAATTTCGTATGAATTCATTTTACAATATTTGAAAAAAAATACCACAACAAAAATACGTTGTTTTCCCCAACAAAAACTTCAAAACACGCTTTTTATAATACCATTCCTAGATGCTCTCTAGATTCCTACATTCCTAGATCATCTATTTGCGGGAAATGGTAAGACGTACATGATCGTCAGTGATAACCCTACGTAATAACCTCAAACCCTGTTAACAACAGATTTCCCACAGTACATATTTCACGCTAGTGAGGTTTAAAAATAGATACTGTCGATAAACTCACAGACACTTGGGAGTATAGACTCCGCCCTTCTCCACCACTGAATATAACAATCGCAACTACTCGGCCCTTTCCGTCAGTCTTCGGATAAGGACCTCGAACACAATAGTATGAATACACAGAACGGATGCGGTATTTCGGTCTAACCTACGCTAAGAAACTAAACATGTAAACAAAAAGTAATTTAATGCTGGGCGTTGTTTACAAGTTTATTTCCAATATATGTAGTAAACGTTCACCTTAAATAAGTTGATATTATAGGTACAAAAAGCAAACATCATTATTTATATATTTATTATTATGGTTGTAAAACCGAAAGTACAAAAACCAACCTGTTGACATTTCGTCGGCATTGTTTTAAAAGTTGAACATCAGTAGGCATATTTAAATTACAAATTGTTGTCAGACAAATTTTCAAGCAAAAGAGTACCGGAACAGCATTAGATGTCAAATATATACATTCGAATTACATTATCTCTGTTTCTGTTTACATCTGAAACCACGTGGTAGAACTTACTTTCAATCCGTATTGTTTCCGAGGTTTAATATTATAGATCAATAGCCGAGGCAGTTCCGAATATGTGAATATAAACAAGGGTGCCATAGTCACAAAATACGCCCGTTTACGAAAGCTTTAGATGGCAGATGGGCGGCATTATGGATAAAGTTTATCTAGCAAGCAAGTTTTATTCTTGGTACTGTGTTGTTAAATGAACCTTAAAACAAATCAGTAGGGAAGATATGCACAGGATGTGTGACCATTGACTTATTGGTCGCAGTACTTGGACCTGAATTTTGTTTATTGCACGTGCACTCAGAGCGCCGTCACAGATTATGAACATTTGTGCCTTGCGGTCCAGACATATTATATATTGAAATCCGCCTCTTTGCATGTAGTAAGACAGTTTTGCTCCCAGACAAGCGTTTTTCTATGAGCTCCACCTTTGACATTTCACCTTTGACCTAGAGACTTCATGTGCAGGGCACTACGTCTCATCGGTGGTGAAGAAAGGAATTTATATCAAAACCGTATTAACATTACAAAAGTCTAGGCCATCCAATGCATGACTAGAAAATATGCTCTGCGACAATATCTGATATTTAATAACATACTCCGGTAGTGTGACATTTGACCATGGATCGGAAACATAATCCTAAATTCCTAAGATCATCTGAAATTGTTGTCACATCGATGTAGATCATATAGTTACCCGCTATTATTCCTACGACATACAATCCCATCAATAAATAGTATGGAGTCATTTCTATAACAATAAGTCCCAATATACCCACATCCTTTAAATTTTATCTGTGAACTGTCCCTCATTGAACATAATTAACATATGAAGACTTTTCTGGTACGCAGATCTGAAATTATTGCGTAGTCGCGAAAGGTCCAAGGCTCAGTACCTAAAGATGATGACATATCAAGATTTTGTAAATTAGACATTTCATACACAAAATGCGGAGAACACAATTAGTTTAGTTTCTGCTACAAGTAAATATGAATGAAATTTAAACCCAAATACCCTCACCTATCTGCGATATGATCTTGTTAGAATGTTCTGCTAATCTGTGAACAAGAACTTGGTAATAATATTTAATGAGACTAACATAAAGTGTGACCTTAGATCCTATGACCATCCCCGACAGAATCGGAACTCGATTCATTGCATGTTGATCGCCAACTTATATGTACGATATCATTGCTAAAGGACAGTGATGTAACACTTATCTCATATTAATTAGAGTATCCATAAAAACATTATCTTGCTTTCCATACACATGTGAGGAGATATGCTGTCCACGACAGAAATTCTGCGTATTAATTCTCCATTGTCTTTGAGTACCTATTGATCCGATATGTCTCATAATGATAGTTTGACTCTAAACGTACATTGGTTCACAGACGAAAGTAGTCCTCATTATAATGGATACACATTGTATTGTTTACAATGCCCTCACCCATAATAAAATTGATATGATTAATATCGCTCCCATTAATACCCACAATCTTTCAAATGTATTATCTTTTTATCCCAATTGCTAAAAATTTAAATGGAAACCCTTAGTGTGACTCCTCCAAAATAGGCCGACAAAGTGTTTGAATCTCTTAAATATAAACTTTGCGCGCGAACTCATCACTCAGCAATTGAAGTGAATCATTTCAGGTCTCAGAATAATCTAGTGAAATCCTCTCTCATATACATGTCACAGATTTTTAGCTCTCTACAAGGCGATTTTTCAAGTGAGCTCAAGGATTGTTTCCCTGACCTTGACCTAAATTGAACCTAGAACAACACCGGTTCATGTGCTCCACAATTGCTCAGACTAACAATTGATCAGATGAGTGAACATTTTTCTATTAAGTTTGTCATGAAAAATCGCCTCCATTACATATGTAGGAGAGCTGAACTGATATTTACTTGAAAATAAAATATAATTAAATTTCTATGAGACAGTATTTACATTTGATAAGGTAATTACTGTATGATCTTAATATTGAACAAATACCAAGTCTACAGAACACCATAGTTATCACAGTAAGAATCTTGACCAATGAATGAAACATGTGTAAATAAATGTTACATTCTTTAGAACATACTCAAATCCAAGAAAGAGGATTATTTTATGCCCTTTGATTAAATTCTATTTTTTAGAATTTGAAAGTGAAAGTAGATCAAGGGAGTAATTGTGTAAATCATTTATGAACAAGTAATAACTTTGTTGTCGCGCTTTGATTAAATTCTATTTACAAAATCTGGATATTTCATCATCTTTTAGTGACCTTGACCTTGTATATATTGACCTAAATTATATGTATCACAGCCATAGTCTTGATAATGACCATTTGTGTTACAATCCCTCAATAAATGATGACTAAATGGTCCATATACACATCTTCATATTTTTATCTGAACTTTGACCTCTATGTGTGACCTTGACCTTGGTCGCAGGGACCTGAATCTTGCACGCGACACTCCGCCTCACAATGATGAACATTTGTGCCAAGTAATATTGAAATCCCTCTATACATGTGGAAGTTTTGCTCCGGACAAGTATTTTTCAATGAGCTCTAAGTGTGACCTTGACCTTGACCTAGAGACCTGGTTCATGTGCGCGACACTGCTCCTCATAGTGGTGAACATTTCTATGAAGTTTCATTAAAATCCCTCCATACATGTAGGAGATATGCTCCGGACAAAATTGGACGCCGACCGCCCACCCGCCCGCCCGCCCGCCAGGGCGTTCCCATAATACGTCCCGTTTTTTCAAACGGGCGTATAAAAAAACTAAAAGTATTATCTATCACAAGAATTAGTTTTAAATTTTGGCTTATATTAGTATGAGACGGTTAAGTGTCTAACACGTGAACAAGTTTGAATATAATTTTATAACGTTTTAAAAAAGTCAGTTTTTTACCAACGCTTCAATTTCCTGAAAATACCAAGCTTCGAAATGTAAACACAACTGACCTACATAATTATATTTCAAGTTTTTATTGGTAGAGTGACTCTGACCTGAAAAGTCTAATAAAAAATAGGGTAGGTGGGACAGTCATTGCAACAAGCAATGTTATATACCAAAATGTTCGTTAATGTTTGTAGTTTATGAAACCACCGGCATAAATTGGCATAAATGATGGCGTTCAGAGAAATCCAAGATGGCCGCCAAGATGGCCGCTTTTGATACTGAATATCACTATTAACTTTACATGGCTAAAACCTTGCTTATAATTGGATAATTTTTTTAATATTTATCACATATTCAAGTCACTAAAGTTAAACATATCATTTAAAACAAATTAACATGTATGATTTGTATTTTTTTAAATAAAAAAATGGCAAAATCTGCTAAAAACAGTGATAAAAAAGGATGTTTCGCAAGAAAATTAAATTTAATCAGTTGGTTAACAATAAAATTTCTGCAGGAATTGCATTTTATCCTACCAATTGAAGATTTAAGTATATAAATTGAAGCTTACCTTTGATATTTATTGCTATAATCGGCTTTAAACGTTTATTTTTCTTTCGTGGAACATGACAGAATATAAAAAACGCACGGTATTTTCATTGCAAAGATTTTTTTCCAGTCAAAAAAAGAAAAGGTGAGTTTCTCTTAGTTTTAAAGATGTAAATTCTTTTGGATCATTTTTAGAATGCATATTTATGAAAAGGAATGTTAAATTAATCAACTCTATCAAATTATGCATAGGACTTATTAAAAGAGGTGAAATTTACATCTGCACCGGAAAAAGTTTAAAAGGTGGGAAATTTAAAATTTCAACAACACTTAAGCAAAACTATCTAAGATTATACATGTTTATGGTAAGTTTCCAATTCCCTTAATAAAAGAATCATCTGAAACAATTATAAGAATATTAATTTTCAATGCATAAACAATTTAAAGTCCAGTTTATTCTCTCTGTAGATAATGAAAACAAATCAATTGACCTTGGCACAAAATATTATGAAAAATTAACAATAAAACCTAGAGTCATGTTAAAAACTTGACAATCATTTGAAAAATCATAAATTATATTATTTCCTGGTGTAGTGTAATTTGAAAATAAGTAGAAATTGTTTAAATGAGTTTTTTTGTTATCACCGGTGTATATATAAAAATTTCCCCATCAAATAAGTCCTGGTTTTTATTTTTTCAGATGAGGCATAATGGATGAATTATCGGACAATTATACACCATCTAAGAAAAGGAAACTAACATTTCATTTAAATTCTTGTTATTTCTGTAAAAAAGGTTTTGAAAATAATAAAGTAACCTTAAATCCTGAAAGATTTGATCCCCTGCTCTCTGCATGTAAAAATAAAAATGATGAGTTATCTTCAAATATTGTATCAAGTGAAGAAAAAATTAGAAATGGAGAAATAAAATTAGTGTATCATAAAGCATGTAGATCAAAGTTTGTTCATCCTTTTTATACAAATAAAAAATCAGAGAATAGTGTACATGATGTGACATCTTGCAAACCAACAAGGTCACAGTTGAAGTCTGACACATTTGTTTGGAAGGAAATGTGCTTTATTTGTGGAGAAAAATGCAGCACAAAGCATAGAAATAAATGGTCCAAAATAGAAGGATCAATAGATGAAAATTCTAAGCTTTACTCAAAACTTCTGTCTGTATCTGCTGCAAAAAGGGATCATGCACTTCATGCCAGATTGCTTAGTTCTAAAGGGGACCTTGTAGCTGTAGAGGCACGCTACCACAGGAAGAAAGGTTGTTTAGCAACTTATTTATCTGATATGCATGACAAATGGAAAAACAAAGCTGCAGAATTTAATAAAGAACTTGATAGAATTTGTGAACAGCTCAAGTTGGAATTGTTTGATTCAGTTGTTGCAAATAAAAATGTTTATGATCTTTCTCATATTAAATCACAGATACAGGAGCTGGCAGCTTCTGAAGAGATAAGCTTAGAGACTAGCCAATTAACTGGTAAACATATCAAAAGAGTTCTAAAACGTGTTTGGCCAGAGCTGAGATTTATTTCTAGAGCTGGATTATCAGACCTAGTTTGTTCTAAAAGTTTGAATGTGGACGATGCTTTGCGCAAATACATTGCATTGGAAAAAGCCCTGAAATCTGCTGAGGAACAAAATGACCTAGAGTGTAGTTTGGTTGAAAATTTTGAGCATTCTGAGGAGCATGATTTATCTGTGATACATAAAGCAGCTTTGATTCTTAGAAATAGGTTACTGAAATCATCAGTTAATGTTCAAAATGAGTACTTTTCTCATGCGGAAATAAACAGTGAATCACAGAAAAAATTCCTTGACCCTCATCTTTTGTTGTTTGTTAGATGGTTATCTGGAGATAGTGATGACAGTAACGATAATAATGATACCCCTGATCAGAATGTATTATCTATATGCTCAGACATCACGTATCTTGTAAAACCAGTAACAACCCCAAAACATCTTGGACTCTCTGTGTACTTACACCACTCTTTTGGTAGTAAAAAGCTAATTGAAGATCTTCACGCACATGGGTATACCTTATCATACACAGAAGTGAGACATTTCTTGACCTCAGCTGCTTTACACATGGCTTCCATACAGAATCAGACACCATCAGGTATGTTATCGCAAATGAACATATGCGAACATTATGTTGTAATTCATTCTATGAAACATACCTTAATCATCATGTGTTTGAATAAACGTTTTTGAAAAGAATTATAATGAGCATAATTATATCTTGATTGATAAGTGACAGTAATTTTTTACAGGTAGACAAAAACTTATACAAAGCAATGATTAGTATACCATAAATTAATTATATACTATGTATTTTTTCTAAGATAAAATTATTTTCATATTTCAAAACTATATTATTGACTTATTATTGAATTATTGACTAGTGAGCCATTTAATACGATATTTACTGGTGAATATCATATCATATTCAATGGATCAATAGTCAATTATTCTTTTATCATATGATCAGCCTAAGATTAAAAAACGCACAAATAGTAAAACCTAGTATCAAAAACAAAGTATCAATGCTCTTATCATTGTGGTGTAAGTTTTACCTGTTATTCCGAATTAAATATATTTTTGAATCGAGAAATATGCAATAAAGAACAAATGCAACAATTTTAAATAGTCTGTATTGTCATTAAATAATTTAATCTGTTTCCATTTTAAATAAGAAAAAATCAGCTAGTGTATATGATATAACACTAGTCATAAGTTCATAACTGCGCATGCCTAAATCATATTCACCCAGTGAATAAGATTTACGCACGCGCAGTTGTCTTGTGGCTATGGTTATTGAATGAGAGTTTGATTCTATTTTGTAATGGGGAACTCCATTTCAGCCAGTGAATATGATTGTACACCCAGTGAATATTTTATGATTTGTTCTGTTGACTACTGTTTGAACCAATGAGATTGCAACTATTTTTAGATCATATAATAAACGATAATCTTATCTTAAAGGATACAAAATATAATTGTTATAAAATCTTTAAAACTAAAATAAGTATATTCTCATAATGACACATTTTTATTGTTCACAAGGAGGAATTGTGCCTTCTCAAATAGCACATACTGGTATAAGAGAAGATAATGAGACAGGAGGTGATTTCATCATAGCAGCAGCTGACAACTGGGACCATAATGAAAACACACTCAGTGGGAAAAGGTCCACCCATGCGATGACAAGCATTTTAGTTCAGACAAAGAGTTCTGAGCAAGAGGTCATTTGTAGGATCCCTAGAGTACAAGACAGATCTATAGAAGTACAATCTCTCCCAGGTGAATACATGTAATTTTTTGTTTATAATTTGTTAACTTTAAGACAAATAAGTTCGCATTCAGAACTAATTTCTTGAAACATTAAAATGCTAACATGTTTAAAATCATTTTTAAAACACATTTTTGTTCATTCTGAAGAAAATATTGTAACCATTTCTGAGGCATAATGTATCATTAAAATGGCATAAGTAAATATATATTAAAAGTATATTCAACTAAAGAAACAATAATAAACTTTAAAAAATCAACCTTTATTTTACAGGCAGAGGTCTTGCTCACACTTTGATATATCAGAAACCTGATAGAAGGCCTTCTCCATGTTTTAATCGCCCTGTACATCTAGAGGAACTTAGCCCTCCTGAGCCAGAGGAAACCAAACAATTAAGATTGAAAGAAATTCTTTATACTGCTGGAAGACACAATCTTGTAAACTTTTGTGATGATCGAGCAGTGCCAGATACTGTTTTTCCAACTTGGACAGTCTTTCACTCTCGTGTTCAAAATGATAATGTAAATGAATCAGCTAATGTTGCTTTCAATCCAATTTTAATGGCACCTCCAAATGATTTTAGCACAGTTTATACAATACTCAAGCGAACCAAGGAGCAAATGAATGCTTTGGGGCAAACCATTTGTCCTATTGTATTTGATATGGGCTTACTGTCAAAGGCTTTAGAAATTGTATGGGCAAATCCGAATGAATTTGAAAATGTATACCCTCTTGAAGGAGGCATGCACTTCATGATGTCTGTATTTGGAGGAATTGGTCATATATACGGGGATGTGGGTCTAAAGCAACTGTTGGTAGAATCAGATGTGTTCGCTAGGGTAACTGCTGAACATATTCTTTCAGGAAAAGATTTTGACAGAGCTTTACGCGGTCTTATCATGGTTGATGAGGTTTTGAATCAAAGATTTTTTAAACAATTTCTTACATGGACTGAAGAAAATTCAAAACCAATTCCATCAGAGTTGCTAGAACGATTCAAATGTCTAAATGTGGCGTTTGGTGAAGACAAATCAGAAATCCAAAATCTTTTAAATGACATAGAATTACAAATTGCTCCACTTATTGAGTCATTTAGGTCTGAGGGTAGAGAAACTTCCCCACTGTTCAGATTTTGGGATGATTACTTGTCAGAGGTTTCCTTACCAATTAAACATTATCTGGCATCTACAAGGCATGGGTTATGGCAAGCAAATCAGTATGCAAAATCAAAACTTTTACCCTTCTTGTTTTCATCCAATAGAACAGTATACTCAAGGTTCATGCCTTATTTGCTGTTACAGAGTTACAGATTTCCAGCCGAGTTAGCTGAAAACTTTAAAGGAGGTAAATTTGTTGCTAAACTTACTAATGGCTGTTTTAATTCTGTATGGTTTGACTATATCCTTGAAGTCACCGAAAATAAAGCACTGAAATCCTCTGGAGGCATTATAGGTCTCACCCATAATGACTGTGCTCTCACTCGATGGTTTCTTGCAAGGCCATTAACTGCAAAGTATGCCATTGCTTACTCATCTGACAATAATTCTAGCTCAAACAAACATCACACTGACACACCTTTCCATATACAGTCATATAACAATGCTGTCAAAAAGATGTTGAGTCTATTCGAAAGTGACACCTTTATCGATCCATTTTCTTTAGCTTATCCACATAGTAAACTTTTAAACATTGCAAATGGTGTTGAACTTCCATCAGATGTTGAAACTAGCCTATTAAATTGTCTAAAAACAGGCAAACAATCTCTAATAAGTTTTGTTTGTGACAGGTTTGTTGTAGATAATTGTAAACCTCCCACAAAGAGATTCTTTGATCCTATGCCAAAATCTAAAGTCCTTACAATGGGGTCAGTAAAGTCCAAAGGCAGGTTTAAATTGAACACTGTCCCTATTGATGGTGAAGAGATGTATTTAAGACTTCTTGCAATAAATGCATTTAAGAAAGTGCCATTAGACAGGGTTCTATCCTTTGAAAATGCCCCCGTTCCTTTGAGTTTGTTCACAGATGATGGTTTGTTCATGTCAACAAAGAAATCTGATTTCCTTGAAAAACTTGAAAATCTAATTACGCTAAACAATGATGAGTTTAATGCATCGAGTATAGCTGACTGTTTTATTTTTGATGCTATGGCTGTTGTTCAGATGCTGCAGCCTCAGTCGGGGATAAAGACAACATACCAGATGATGGCTTTTTCGTTTTGGCAATACATTTTGTCACATAGTCAAGGTGCACTCCACATACATGTAGTTTTTGACAGGTATATTTTAGATAGCCTTAAAACCCAAACACGCATACATCGAGGTGAAAATATTTCAGCTTTCCAGCCAGTTGTAATTCAGTCAAATATGGTGATTGGTGACTGGAAGAGAGTTATATCGAGTACAAAAAGTAAAAATGCACTCACAAAGTTCTTTACTAGATATCTCGCTGAAAACTGCCATGAGTTTCTTGATGAAAGAACCACTATTTATACAGCAGGAGGTTTAGATGAAACAGTTTTAAAAATCACTTCTTCATGTGTTGAGTATGTTCCAACTTTAGCTTCAAATCATGAAGAAGCTGATAGCAGGATAATCCTGCATGTTGCTTTTGCTTCTTCACTAGGTGTACAGCAAGCTGTTGTTTTTAGTCCTGATACTGATGTATTTGTACTCCTTATACATCATTTCTTGCAGCTTAATATGAAAAGTATTTACTTTAAAACTGGTAGAAAAGGTATTCATAGAGACCTTACAAGATATATTCCAGTACATACAGTTTTCAATGTACTGCCTTCACAACAGTTAAGTATTATGCTGTCTGTGTATTGTCTTACAGGTTGTGATACCTGTTCGTCATTCCACGGCATAGGCAAAAGGAAGGCTTTTCAGGTAATGTGTAAGGCTGCTGATGATCTTAAAGATCTTGCAGACCTAGGGAAAGATCCAGTCCTTCCAATTCATGCTAAGACTGCTGCATTTAAGTTTGTTGGCCTCCTGTATGGACATCATAATTGCACCTCCCTCAATGCTCTTAGATCATCCCAGGTTCTTTTCAAAAAGAGGGTCCGACCAAGGAAATTACCTCCAACAAATGATAGCTTTGTTCTACATTTGCTGCGATGTATATATCAGTTATTTGTATGGCGTTCATCACTGAAAGCCATAATTCCTCCACTTGATCCATTGGACTTTGGATATTTGAAAGACGAAAAGACAGGAATGTACAAACCACAGCTTATGACACAACCTCCAGCCGCACCGGAACTTTTGAGTGACCTTGTATGTAATTGTTCTAACCTTTGCAGTGATGATTGTGTTTGTTCAGGCAATGAACAACCGTGTACAATAGCCTGTTCTTGCAAAGGGGTTCTACAAGGGCAAATCTGTGAAAACTTATTTACCATGTTGGCAAATGTTGAGACAGATGATTATGGTGATGATGATTGTCTTTAGTAAAATTGAAAAAAAAAACTGAATGTTACATGGACTGTGGTTTGAGTCAATGATAATTATCATTACTTCTTTAAATCACTGTGTCATACACGTATAGAAAGTTACTGTAGAAAATAACATTTAAAACCCCTTAAATTTTATCAAAATGAACCACTGATTTTTGTTTGGGTTTATCTGAATTTTTACAGGTACATGTATTATATAAAAAATGTATCAGTGTAAATGTACAACATACATGTAAAAGAACTTAGTTAACAATTAATTTTACACTTGTGTCTGCATTCTCATTTGCATGTACATGTTTGAACTTTCATAATGTTTTATAAAGATATGAAAAGTTTTGAAATAAGATAAAGATTCATTAAAAAAGTAAAACATCTCTTTGAAATAATAAAAAATTAAAATGGAGTCAATTTATACATTTTTGTACTGTATTTTCTATGATTTGTCACTTAAACCTTCAATTTGACCCTTCTTTGATTTACAAAACAAGTAGAATAAGTTTTAAATTGTGAAAGCTCTCTTTACGCAATGTTGAAGTGCTGATAACATTTGTTAAAATACAAAATTTGCAATAAAATAATAACTTTAAAGAATGTTTCTTGAATTTTTCAATTTTGGCGGCCATCTTGGCGGCCATCTTGGATTTCTCTGATCGCCATCATTTATGCCAATTTATGCCGGTGGTTTCATATACTACAGACTTTAATGAACATTTTGGTATATAACATTCATTCGTAATACTATGCAAAAATATTTTCACGTACGGTTTGCACGTTTAAAATAGACATGGTGTATACAAGTGCGGATCAAGAAGGGGAGCCACGCACATAACCCCCAAGTGTCCGTGGATAAACTACCATAAGTTGGTTCAGTGTTGGCGGTAACCTCCTGATCAATTTTCACTTAGATTCAATTTTAAATAAGTTATAATATAAGTTTTCAAATATGTACTTTTTTAAGAAAAATTTAGCTTTAATAAGTATCTGAAGCCGTCAAATCAGCGACGAGTAAAAAATGGGAATACTTTTCTTTTAAAACGTGATTTTATTCAAGGCTTGCTCCGGGAAAACCGTCGAGCATGAATATTAATCACAAGACAGTATCTTCATCGATCTCAATTATGTTACATGTTAAGTATGTATAATTTTATGTCAAAAAATGTTGCAAAATGTGCAGTTGTTATTATCACTCAACGATAAATGACATAAAGCATGTATGCCGGCATGATGAACAGTCCTAGAATATTGTGATAAGGAACCGTCAGTTTGTAAAATGTTATTGTTATCTTATAATGAACAGTCGTAATACTTGTTGTATGTCATTTAATATTGGCAGTTTAGGTTCTTCAAAATTTGCATTATTAACAGTCCGATTGTAGACCTTAATGAAAAGTTCTGTAAATATAAGCAAAATGACTGATCCACCATATTAACCATATATATGAATGATTAAACACAACAGTAAGGATAAATTATACGAAACAAAACTAGACACCTGGCGAGCCCAAGCTCTAAACAACTTATGACCAAACAATACAATAAAATCACCACAAAATGAAGAATCAAAAAATGAATATTTTTACAACTCTAAGATACAGTATAAACCACAAACATGCATCCAACAATATTAATTTCACACAATCTAATCAGCATCAGAAAACAACTTTAACTAAAGCACCCAAATATTTAAATATATCCTCAAAAACAAAGCATCAACTAATATAATCTTGACCAGACAAACATTCAACCAATATCAACCAATTATATATTCACAAACAGATATAACTCAACAACTTATTACAACCAATAAACCCTGATCAATTAAGATAACTACAACTATATTCAACCAACTTCAACAAACCAACAAAAATCCCTACAAAACAACAAATTCTCTTCTCAAAATAAAAAAAAAATGCTACTCACTTCCAGCGTGTCTCTCCTAAACTGATGTAAAATCTCTCTCTAAACTCAAATATTTTCTGTTGTTCCGATTTGACATTTAAACATGTAATATACTCACAGCAAACGTTTTACATTGAAATTTGATGCCTGTAGAGTACATTCAGTGTATCACTGCACGATTATTTATTTTGACACAGTGCTTTGATTCATTGAATGCAATGGAGGTTAAATAGCTAGAACCGTACGAACACATTTGTGTATGCTATCTTTTTTTAAATTCTGCAGTCGGTGTTAGTAAACATTTACTACTGCTGTTGCATGATCAGGCTCCATTTAATCTAACCTGCATCAATTATGCCGCGTCGGCCAATCTGTAAGGCGTATATTATTAACTATTTATTTACTAGAATGCTCTTATTCCTGCTGCATATGTGTATTGAAGATATAACAAAACTAAGAAAAAGCATAGCATCTGAAACCTTCATAAACGGAAAAGATGTTCGCCAGATAAGTTTGACATATTCTCACAACATGAATAGTATTTAAAAAAAGCATAAAATAATGAACATACAAAAGTGCATTATCACATCGGGCTTCGCACAATGAAATAATGTTCTATTATGGAAAGTTTAATGAAATATACAACACATCTAAAGATAATCGGGAAGAAAAGGTCACAGCAAAGGAAGTGACGAAAGGACACATATACAATATCAAATGTAGATAACTTTTTAATATACTCTCTCAAAATCTACATCAAACAAGAGCAACATTGTCACAAAATACGCCCGTCACAATAGCATTGTCAGAGATGTGTGGCACTATAGATATGCATATAGGGATATGTGTCTGGCAATATTCTGGACATATACTGGATATTTTATCATATCCTGACCTTGACCTCTCGAATATTAATCTAAATTACATGTGTCAACATTTATAGTCATGATAGTTAATCATGTGTTGTAACAATTCGTCAATGAATGATGACAAAAAGTCCCCGTACACATTTTGACCTCTTTTTGTTGACCTTGGACTTTTGGTAGCAGGGACCTTAATTATGTTGGTGCAATACTTTTTTACGACATCCCACCTCACTAGGTGAATCATTTGTGCCAAGTTATATTGAAATCCCTTGTATGCATATAGAAGCATTTGCTCCGGACAAATATTTTAATGACCTCTTTGACCTTGACCTTTGACCTAAGAGGCCTGGTTTATATGTGCAACACAGCTTCTCATAATGTTGAACATTTCTATGAAGTTTCATTAATATATCTCAATCTGGGTAGGAGATATGCCCCGGACAAAAAATTGGGCGCCGCCCGCCCGTCCGTCGGGGGGGAGGGATCTATTATACAACCAGTTTATAAAAAGGCTCTAATACATAGGCTGATTTCTCAAGGACAAAATACAACGTCAGCCATGAATAAAGTAATAGGGAAGCGTAACAAGAGCAACTGCACAGTGGGGCAACGCCCGACATTTTTTATTTTTTCTGAAAGCAAACAAATAAACATTCAAAAAAATCGTTTAAAAAAATAAGGAAAAAATATTTGGATTTCCGTTCTTTAATTTTAATAGGATGGTCTATTCACACTTGTTTGTCAAAGCATATTGTTCAATGCTCAGTTTTACATCTGAAATTTCATAGCTGTACATACAAACAAGAAAGATGACTTCGTCTAATTATCATGGTGAACTGATCAAAATTCAATTTTACATCTAAATATGTTTACATATACCAAATGTCATAGCTGTAGGAAAAAAAGTAGGAATTTGATCTTGATGACCCTGAAGATCCTTGAAAGGTCAAGCTTACAACTAAATAATTCATTATATTTGTTTAGCCACAAGTCTTGTTTTGTTCATGTTTCAATCAAAAACGTAGAACTACATAAACAACAAATTATGGTAATTTTACCAGAAGGTTTACCAAACTTTAATAATTTGACCTTGACATTCAATGTCATTTAAAGGTAAACGTCAATGTCAGTTCAACCTTAAAGAAGATCTTATTTATAAGACTGTTTGTCCAAGTTTGAAGATAATCCATCAGTTACCAAATTACAGCAAATTATAGCAATTATGAGTGAAAATTCAAGTACTTGACCGTCAAGGTCATGCATGAGTGAAAGACTATTTCAGTTTGATGAAGATGAAGGTTCTGACTTAAAAGAAAATGTTATCTAAATTTGAAGTTAAACCATTTTTAAATAACAATGTTCATGCTAGTAACAGAAAAAAAGCAAGATAATTTTATTAATTTGACATTGACGGTCAAATACAGGCCAAGATCACATGCAAATCATTCAATATGTATTTTCTTGTACAAGTATTATTTTCTTTAAATATTAATCAAATTGGTACATAAATTACAAAAGATAAACCAAAAAGAAATAATATGACCTTGACGATCAAGGTCATTAAAACTCAACGTCAAGGTCAGTGCAGCCTTATAGAAGGTCTTTCCCGAAAGGTTGTCAAAGTATGAAGATAATCAATTCATTAATTACTTAGTACTTTTTACTAAGTTTGAGTCAATTATAGCAAAAAAAATCAGTGAAATTTCAATAGTTTAACCTTCAAAGTCAAGATCATAAAGGAGCTAAAGTCAGTGTAAGTTTAATTTACATAGAGGTCAATCCGTTCATAGATATCAAAATTATAGCCAATTAGAGCAACAAAATTTCAATAATTTCACCTTCAAGAACATATATGAGTGAAGATGAAAGTCTTTTTTGTCTGTACTAAAAGAATTTTGGGTTCAAGTTTGTAGACAATCCTTTTAAAAATAACAAATCTATAGCCATTTATAGCAAATTTCAGCAGAATTAAGCTAAATTTAGAAATTTGATCAGGAAGGTCAATTTCCAATATGGAAACGGCTGTGTTTCTGCCAGTGTTACATGATATATTGCGGGTAGTTATAACCATATCTATCACAAAAATCGCCAATGTGAAAGATACCAACCAGGAGGAAGTGCAACATGCTAACCACTTTCTGTAAAAAAAACCAAATCAAAACAAATCAAATTGATGAAATGACGCCAGCGTTTATGAATGAGTTGTATACTTAGGATGACGTCATTACGCATAATAGCATTTCCTTAAAGCAGCACTCTCCGGTTTTGCTAATATTCATGAAAATTTTGGGAATATATTAAAAAGTTTTTGTGGAGTGAACATAGAAAATAATTTAAACAATACAAACGGCACTAACCACTAAGTAAATTATCCCAAAAGGGTCTAAATGTCCACAAATTGCCCTTAATAACAAGCATAAATAACGCAGTAGAAATATGGTGAAGATAAATACTGGAAAATCAGTCATTAATCGCGCATAGCATGGACATAATTATTTTTTATCTCGAATTCTTTAACTGTTCTTAAAATCTAAGCACATATTTCTCAAGTTTGATCCGATAATCACGAAAAAGAAAATATACAATAAATTATTATTGTACGATTTTACTGGCATGTCAACTATACCCTGAATGTTCGGTCAAGATTCCGGTAATGTTCGTCCTCTTGACAAAAATTATTACTTGAATAATTGGTCGATACTATGGTCATCTGTTTGGTTCTTAAACGGCGTTATATTACGTAAAATGTCATAAACATTTTACGCAAAAATGTGCGTACATGTAGATAGAGGATATTTTGATGTTTTGAGTAATATTCTATGATATATCACACCAAGAAGTGAAAGAATAACAATATTGTTTTATCTCGTCGTCGTGTTTGTTATCAAATACATGTAAAGCATAATGCGATTCAAGTAAAAAAAAATGAACAACATTTTCTTAAGCATGATTAATATTTTATTAAGGCATAAGAAGACGACCCACGAAAAGAAAATGACGTTATGGAAAAAGTCCGTGACAAACAATGAACAACTCACTCGTTAAAATATACCATGCAGTGAAAGACCATGGAGAAGAAAGTGACAGGGCACAAGAAATGGCAGAAGACGCATAAAACCATGCAAAAAAATTCGGCAAATAGCAAACGGTTATAGATATCTACATCATACCACTAAAACACATTACTGCATCTAAAATCATGGCTAAGATTAGTTTTCCAAGGACAGAATACAACGTCAGCCGTGAATGAAGTAATAAGAAAGTATAAAACTATTTTCAAGATTTATCTTGGAATTTTCCGATGTTAAAGATGAGGAGGAAGCAAACGGTGACGTCAGCAAAAGTGACTCAGTATACGTATAAAATGATTGAACCTGTTTTAACTTGTTTTATTTGTGTTGTGAACTTTAAACAATGGGTATTAATCCTTGGAAGGACTATTTGAAAACAATTTATTTCGATCCTAGCAATCAAGTATTTGCAAAGTATAACACAACAAAGTATATAAAGTGGTGAAATCTGAAGGAAATACAACATTGGAATGGACAGAATGCACAAGGTTCAAATTTCATAGATGCCCACCAAAGGACAAGAAAGTAAGCCACAACATCAAACCTGATATCAATGTTCAATTTTACAACTAAAACTGTGCACATAGTCAAAATTTCATGGCTGTACATCAAAGGACAAGAAAGTAGGTCACTGTCCCCTTGGGCAAGGCAAAATTTTTACCCAAGGGTTTAATTCAAACAATCTTGATATCTTACCTCTAGCCTTTTTCAATTCAGAGAAGAAGATTTTTTAAGTTTTTACTATATACATAAAAGGAAAACCTATAACCCCCGGGCGGGCCTAATTTTGACACTAGAGGCAAAATTTGAACAACTTTGGTAGAGTAGCTAGAGTAGAGTACTTATAGATGATGTCATAAACTAAATATCAAAGCTCTAAGCCTTGTACCTTCAGACAAGTTTTTACTATATGCACATACATGTATAGTGAAAATCAATGACCCACGGGGCGGGTCCAATTTTGACCAAAGGGCTATAATTTGAACAATCTTGGTAGCGGTTTGTTTCTTAGTCATAGTTTAATTCCTTACTAGCTGAAATTGACTTAAATTGACATTGTCCCAAATTCTAATATGGGCAATTCAATTATTGATTTAACACAACCTTCACTATCAATGTGAATAAAACGATTTAAAGAGCTTGTAACCTTCTGTCAATTATCAAAATAAATTCAATTTTTGTCCTGTTTGAATGTGCAGTGACCTGCAGGTTTTTATTGATTACGTATGCGTCATCAAGTTAAATTAACTTTGACAAAATGGTACTAAACATATGTAGTTTCAAGATCTTTGACTTTAAATATCCAATTTCTGTTTTACACTTGAATTGGTGCACATGGTCAAATGTTAAAGCTGTATAAAAAGCCGAAGTAGGTCATTTCAACAAAATCGGGGTGAGCTGATATCAAAGTAAACTTTTACAACTTTGCACATGGTCCAAGTTTCATTGCAAACATCAAAGGGCAATAAAGAAGGTCACTTTGTGAAAATCTAGGTCAACTGATATCAAAGTTCAATTTATATCTTAATCTGTGCACATGATCCAAATTGCATGGCTTTACATCAGAGGACAAGAAGAAAGTTCAATATTTCCCTTTGAACAGGGCAACATTTTGACCCCAAGGCTTTGATTTAAACAATTTTGATAGAGGTCCACCGGACAATGTTTCATGTCGAATATCTTAGCTCGACCTTTCTTCTAATCAGAAACTTTCTTTAGTTTCTTTTTTTCTATATGTTGTTACGAGCCAGGCGTAACGAGAAAGAAAAGCCAGCAACAAACTTGTAACAATAACAAATTTATTACAGAAAAATTATTAAAGAAAAATAAAATAACAAATTATGTTAACAAATACCTAAGTCCAAATGAAAATGAAAAATTACAAATGTCTAGTCTGATCCTGGAATGATCCTTTTTAATAGCACAGTTAAATCCAAGTTAAATCCAAGAACACTTTAGAATAAATTCCCACAATAAAATCCACGAGAATAATTTATTTTAAAATCCAAGCTCCAATAATTCACTTAATATCCAAGTTGAATAATACTCCAAATATATTGATTTCTTAAAAGGTAACTGATGACTTAATAGATCACTGATGACTTAAAAGGTAAAAGAAAAGAAAAATATGCCGTAATATATATAAACTAGGAACATTCCAGAATAGTCTATTATGTTCTAGTGTAATCATAATCTAGCACTTTCAACAATAAAGAACAGTCCGGAAGTTTCTAACTAAATATAATGCATGAGTTTATCTACAACAATTAAGAAAGTTCTAGTACATACATGTAGTTTATGTTCTAAAAATAGAACAATGATAATATTGGAAATACCAACTGGTCAGATACAAACTATATACATGTAATATGTTGCATACATAACACTTCCCCTCTTCAAGAAAAAGAAATATGAATGAAATGAATATTTCTTTTACATAAATCCAAACAATATGACTTGCGAATAATAGGAGAAAGTAAAACAATTTTATACAATCATATATATGTGTATTATAAACAATAGCAAACAACAACAAAAAAAATAACCAATCATATCATATAAATGCTATTACAAACAATAATATAAAAATAAACAATCATATGATGTAGATGTTAAATGTAAATACTGAAAATATCAGTTTTAGACACGAGAAAGTGCATCAGGGATCAAATTATCTTTCCCTTTAATGTGTCTAATGTCAAGACTATATTCTTGCAAAAACAAACTCCACCTCAACAACCTTTGATTTTTGTTTTTAAGTTTATGCAAGAAAGTGAGGGGATTGTGATCACTAAAGACAACAACAGGCAACTTTGAAGAAGTTAGATAAACTTCAAAATGCTGAATAGCAAGAATAAGAGCAAGGCACTCTTTCTCTATAGTAGAGTAATTTTTCTGATGTTCATTAAACTTTTTAGAAAAGTAACACACAGGATGGTCAACACCATTGTTGTCTTCTTGGATCAATACACTTCCAGCACCTATGTCACTAGCATCTACAGCTAACTTAAAGTTTTTATTAAAATCTGGTGCCAAGAGAACTGGTGCACTCTTAAGTATGGCTTTAAGGCTGTCAAATGCCATTTGACACTTGTCATTCCAAATGAATTTGTTACTTATTTCTGTTACGAGCCAGGCGTAACGAGAAAGAAAAGCCAGCAACAAACTTGTAACAATAACAAATTTATTACAGAAAAATTATTAAAGAAAAATAAAATAACAAATTATGTTAACAAATACCTGAAGTCCAAATGAAAATGAAAAATTACAAATGTCTAGTCTGATCCTGGAATGATCCTTTTTAATAGCACAGTTAAATCCAAGTTAAATCCAAGAACACTTTAGAATAAATTCCCACAATAAAATCCACGAGAATAATTTATTTTAAAATCCAAGCTCCAATAATTCACTTAATATCCAAGTTGAATAATACTCCAAGTATATTGATTTCTTAAAAGGTAACTGATGACTTAATAGATCACTGATGACTTAAAAGGTAAAAGAAAAGAAAAATATGCCGTAATATATATAAACTAGGAACATTCCAGAATAGTCTATTATGTTCTAGTGTAATCATAATCTAGCACTTTCAACAATAAAGAACAGTCCGGAAGTTTCTAACTAAATATAATGCATGAGTTTATCTACAACAATTAAGAAAGTTCTAGTACATACATGTAGTTTATGTTCTAAAAATAGAACAATGATAATATTGGAAATACCAACTGGTCAGATACAAACTATATACATGTAATATGTTGCATACATAACAATGTGCAAAAAATTACTGACCCCCGGGGCGGGGCCTATTTTGACCCAAGGACTATTATTTGACCAATCTAAGTAGAGGTCCAGTTCATTATATTTCCTGCAAAATCTAACTGCCAGTCTTTGTCAATTCAAGGAAGATATTTTAAGTTTTCTATACACATATAAGGAAGCCTATGGGACAAAATTTGAACAACTTTTGGTAGCGGACCTACAGATGATATCATGTACAATAATTTATGTTCAATTATCTAAGCCCTGGGTCTTGTAGTTTCAGACAAGAAGATTTGTTATATTTGCATTTTTGAAACTCCGTTTCTGACACCGCGACCTACTTATGCAACAGACCTGAACCAATTGATCAACTTTACAAGGGAACCATACAAGAAAAATTCCTGTAAAGTTTGGATACTGTGCAGTCACTGGTTTCAGAAGAGATGTTGTTTAAAGTAGTAGTTCATAACGAACGATGACAATCAAGTGATCACAATAGCTCAACAGAGCAATTGTGCTCAAGTGACCTAAAACCTACAGTTTTTTATTTCTACCATATTTTTATTTCATTGTGTTGCACTTGAAATGGTAACAACGCGAAAAAATGACAGAATGAAACAAATAAAATAGTGTCTTCTGTGGATTTTAATGTGTCGTTATTTCGTGAATTACAAGAAATAAAGAAATGGGAGTTGATTTCCATGCGACGATAACAATTTAGTTTTCTTGCCCAATATTTGGCGTATTGTCACTTTATTGTTATGTCGTAAATGTAGCCTGTACATCCCTCTTCTGTGTGACTCTCATTTAATCCGCTATCATTAAGGATAGCACAATCATTGCCCGGAGGCGCGGTTTACATTAAACATATATTCAGGTGCTGTGTTTGATTTTTTTACGTTAACATTTTTTTCTCTGAATGACGAATATCGGGAAAGTCTAACATCGGGAATCGGAATCTGGGTAGAAATATCGGGACTTTTAAAAATCCAGCTGGAATATCACACAAATACACGTAAATCGATATTTTATATAACTCTATGCAACACCTTCAAAAATGTAAAATGCATGTAAAAATTAAACTATTGTAATTTAATTTTGATAAAATATCTAGTTAACACAAGTTTTTTGTTCTTTCAAATGGTAATTGGGTCATAGGGTGAGAAAAATGCCCAGCCCGACCTGGACTCGAACCAAGGACCTTTTGGAAAACCGTTCCGCAAGTCTAGCGACTGGGCTTTCTGATCGTTTACACAGTTATCTTCTACTCTATATAGTGAACAGTTCTGAACCATGACATACTCCCTATGTGTATTTAAATTTGTCCTCAAAACAAAATTATTAATTAAACTCCGAGTTAAACAGCCACGGTCCCCCGTTGGGCATCAAATAAGTTTCAGAAAACTGTGCAGCCTGACCGGGACTCGAACCTAGGGTACTGCTGATCTACAAACTGAGCTATCCAGCCACTATAACATCTATTTCCCTAAGCAGTTTAAAATCCTGAAACATGACAATTTACCAATCCTCGCTATTCTTAAAAAAATTTCCCCTAATTTCTCAGGGAAGAGAGCAATGTAAATTAAACTCTGAGCTTTATGCAGTCACGGCTCCACATCTGTCGCTGAATGTCACTGGTGAGAAAAATATGCAGCCTAACCGGGACTTGAGCCAGGGACCCTCAAAATGCTGTTTCGCAACTCTAACGAATGAGATATTCAGCAATTTAAACACGAAACTGGTGACATTTTTTATTTAGAAATATCCGCAGATATGTTAATATCGTGGTTATCATGGAGCTTTCAATGTGACATTTAAGTGCCATTCCAGCAGCATATGGTTCCCAAGGAAAAGAATGTGTGCCCTAAACGAGAAAACAATAGGCGGAACTAATGTAGCTAATATATTTGAACATAAAAAGATTGACTGCTATTTTCATAGATGTTCACTTTGAATATAAGTAATATATAGATAATATTAGATTAAATATATTCCTTTTTTGATCATTTAAATCATCTTTATATATCATTTAAAAAATGAAAATCATATTAAGTGCAGGATTGTTTGAAATATCTAAACAAAAGATATGAGCCTATAATTATCTCATGCTTGAACTGGTACCTAAATAAATTTAAATTAAGGTTCCTATAAATTAATAAATCAGTGCAGCATAAACACTTGCATTCTATGGCAACAAAATACAGAGCATGACCTACCTTTAACTTGTTTACCTTCTTAGTGCTACTAAGCCTTCTAAGGGAATCAAAATCAATAACAATATGTCCATGTATAATTATAGATTCAGATAATGCTATAAAAACTTCCTTAGTATCTTTTTAATAATCACAATTTTATTATCAATGAAATACTCGTTGTACTTTTCATATATGTTTTTAGATTTTATATTCAATATTGTCAACAAATATATTACAAACTATATAACTCTTTATTGACTTTTTTTACAGGTCTCAAAATATATCTGATTGAGTTAAAATAACAAAACACAAAACATACTATAAAAAGCTAATTAATAATAAGAATTTCTCCATATTTTGCATTTTTGTTCTTTTTAAATCAAAGTAAAATTAATCAAATCACATCATGTTGCTATTTAAGATAAAATCTTTCATTTCAACAGCATGTCATTTCTTTAAGGTTATTCAATTCCAAATCATATATGTATTGTCATTGAACATGATCGTTACTCAAAATATACCTTGTTTTTATTTGTAATTATCAAATACTTCAGGCATTGATGAATAGATGATAAATGTACCCAGATGAAGTTAAACTGGGGTAGAGAATTTTAATCCTAACATTTTTGGTCATCTGAACAATAGTTTTATAATGTAAAAATAAAAGATATCAAGTAATAATTTACCCCATCAAGAACACACCTTAATAGATGTATACAATTAAAAGATGAAACTGAAGTACACAACAGTCCTTGAGAACAGCAATCATTATATTTTACAATATTTCGAATTTATTTTCAGCTCGTTTAACTGTCTCTGTATATCAAAAAGTTTTAATTCCATGTATTTAAACATATTTTCAAATATACAAATTACTTTAAGCATATTATTATATCATTATTGTCATCAGCAAAGCAATCAACACGCTTTTTTACCCTCACAGTCATCACTATAATCATCTTTAGCATCATCAGTCTCATCAATGCAATCATCATATTTAACATTGGACTCATCAGTAACATGACATCTCAGTTATTTAGAGGACAATCTTTAATATGAAAAGCGGAAATATGACATCATCAATTTCATAACTATCATCATGACCATCACAATAAATAAATCATCATCAACAACATTTTTGTTTTCAATTATTAAGATGACCATCATTTTATTAGGAAAAACAGGCTAATCATAAAACGAGGATTAACAGCATAACATCAATGCCTTATCAGCATTATTATCACATCACAATTACGTAACTAGTTGCCTACTATTAGTAATGATCAGTTTGATATTTCACAAAAATGAAACCAACTTACCATGCATTTCACGAAGCATACAGGCTACTATACATAATCGCTGCATTTGTCATGTATTAAGAGAAAATGTGCAGTCTGACTTGTACTAAAACAAGGATTCCTCAGTATACTTTTCTGCAACTTAACTCACTAACTTATCAGGCGGCTGTCACTTTTCCCCCTAAAATAGTAAAATATAAGTGCTGTGTTTTGACACACTCCTGCAAAGAGAATTAGCACTTCTCAGCGACTTTAAGCTGCAAACATGATACAATTACAGTACTCGTTCGCCAAATGTCTCTGGATAACAAAAATGGGCCTGAACCATGTACTCGATACCACAGAACCCGGATTCCGATTCAAGCAGCCTACTGGCCAAGCCAAATTATATAGGTACAATTTAAATATTTAGTAACTGGTCATACACTGACACGAATCAACATACTTTAATCATCACCATAATGATCATCATATCAAAAACCTAAAAATTTAATATAAAAAACAATATTATCATTGTAGCGAGCACAGCAATGTCAACTATCATGCAAAACAATCATCATCATCATAATCATAACAATAACAAAATCTGCTCATCATCACAACATATGCATGAAAGTCACACACAATCAAAATACTTCTGCCATTATGCCACCGGTCCAATCAATGATCAATCACTGTCGAAATACTTTCTACTCATAATATTTCATCACTCAGTCATAATCATTATGAAATCAACACTCTTTGCTCAAACTCGTCCGTCGTCGTCATCCACATCATCATTGTCATCATCAATTAACCATCATCTAAACAATCACATAATGCTCACCATAAAACATCGGTCAGCTTAATCATCACATTCCAATCAATATACTTCTGCTTATAGTTTATCATCATCAAACATAAATATCATCATTTCAATCAAGACACTTTTTGCTTATCATCACATTCATGAATATAATCTAGTATCATAACAATCGACATACTTCTGCTCATCAATAACATAATGTCAACATTATCATCGCATCACAATCAGCAAAATCTATCTTCATTGCAATCAGTGTACTTCTGCTCATCATCACCTTTTGTTTCATCAACAAAATAAAGTGTATTAACATTAAATACTTTACCATCATTAATTTGTGAGGACAGCAGCCCGGCAACATGTTTTCTATCATCAACATCATCATTGAAAATTAACATCATCCTGCTTTATATCACCATCATATTATCATTCGCAGTGAACAAAATGATTTTATTATCATATATACTTTTACCCTTTTAAAAATCTCATTTTTGAAAGTACTGAAATTGAACAACATTTTCACCCCCCCCTTTCTAGACGGTACTCCTTGGCCCAAACCTTCGAAATAAATTTTCCCAAAAACTATTTTCACAAAAAAGGAAATTTTTCAACCACCCCCATCCCAACCCATTTATGGTTTCCCCCCATGTACAACGTATGGGCTGCATTTTTTTCCCTAAAAAATCAACCCCCGCCCCCCCTGAATTCATTTGAAAAAGGGCCCCCGGGATAGGTACCTTTCACAACCCCCTGGGGGGCCCCTTTGCTAGATAAAATTCCTTTCTAAAAAAGCATTCATCATTTTCCCTTTTGTTTATATTTAAATTTATACCCCAAACCCCTTTTTAAAAAACCTCCTCCCCCAAGGGTAAAATTTTTAGAACATCGTACCCCCTTGGGAGGTACCCCGAACAGGTACCCCCTTTGGGCAACCTTTTGGGGTAATCTTTTGCACAAACATTTTCAACAATTCCCTTTGGGCGAAATACCATTGGGAAAAAACCTTTTAAAAAGGGATTTGTTTCATTTATAAATTTTCTTAAAAAAATTGAACATGTAATTGTTAAAAAAAATTTTTGTTTTCTGTTTGAAAAGCAAAACGCTTTTCAAAAAAAGGGCGTTCGTTTCGTTTTCCAAAAGGAAATGAATTTAAAAAACAATTTTTACTATAACCCACTGGTAAACATTTAAAAATAAAACATTTTTTTTGAAAACATGCATTAAATAATATTTTCTTTTTTTAACATTAAAAAAAATTTATCTTCGCAATTTATGACGAGAACCAAATTTCCCTGGGGCAAACTTTTTTGGCTACTGGGTTTCTTAAAATATGCCAACATTTTCGGGAAAACATATAAACTGAAAACAGCAAAACAGGAGCCATCAGAAAAACACAAGCAAATTTAACTGCAGCTTCACGTTGTTATGAATTTTTCTAATGTCAAAACAAATGTTTTTTCAAGCTGCTCCTAATGTATATTTACTGGACCCAAGATGAAAGTATAATCAAATGAGTTCTAAACGCGCAATCCATTTGGGTCGGGGATGTTTTATCCGAAGTTTTTTTATGATTCATGATTAAGTGAAAATTATATCGTGTAAATTTTACACATAAGTGACCAGGAAATTACAGTTTGTGCGTGATGTAAATAATTTCCTGATACTTTATTTTTAACAACCAAAATTGCTTCAGCAGAGAGATAATAAAAACCTAAGTATTATTATCTACATCAGGTTATTTAAAAAACTTATGATAAGTCATTAATAAAAGGACGCTTGTGGTGTTATCTTTAATACCTGCAAAATATTGTTTTTTCTTTTAAGATGATCCCGGTGTTTTTAAAAAAAATGGTAAATTTTCCCAAAAAATTATACCATAACAAGCATTTCCCACCGGGGTTTTTTTAAAAAAGGGTTTAGGCAAATCACCCACCGGGGGTTTTAAAGGTCTTCAAAATATAACCCCACGGGGAATTGTTTTATTGTTTCTATACAAAAAAAAAGAAAGAGTCACGCTCACAAAATTTTGCATTTTCATAATTTTGGCCACATATATTCCGAACGGGAGGGGTGGTGGACTAGAGAAGTTTTTGTTTAAATTTACAAATAATATATTTAAAGTTCATTTTTCAAACAAATTAAAAAATAAATGACCCAAACAAATAGCTAGAAGGAAAAATTTTTTATTTAGTAAAAAAAAGGGGAAAAATTTAAAAATCTTTTTTTTGGGAGTTTGCTTTTGTTATACAATTTTCCGAACTACTATCCCCTTTATAAAAAAACTAGTTTTCGTTTATAAACTTCAAAAAAAACTACCCTTTTTGTGTCAAAATCCTGAATTTTTTAACCCAATTTTTGCCCTTATTGGATATAAACGACGATTTATTGGTAAAATTTAAAGAATCAAAAAACAAATTTTTTCAACTGTTTTTTTTTCCCGAATATTTAATTTTCCAAATGAAAAGGGAATTTGTTTGTATTTTAAATTTAAGGCCAATATTTTTTTAAAAATTTTTTTTCCCAAAATTAGCGAAAATCTTAGGGATATCTAAAAAACACTGTCCCTTTAAAAGCCAAATATAAAAATTAAAAAAAAAAATAAAAACATACATTTTGCCAAAACCCTTAAAACCCCCTTTTTATGCGGAAATTTAATTTTTTAAAATGTATATATTTCCCAATTTTTTTGGATGTTATATACGCGACACCCGGGAAAAAACACATTTTAATAAAAC